>NC_047115.1:35021428-35093928 GCF_902500255.1 Thalassophryne amazonica
ATACATACATATATACATATATATATATATACATACATACATATATACATATATACATACATATATATATACATACATATATACATATATATATACATACATATATATATATATATATATACATACATACATATATATGTATGTATAATAATCTCTCATCAGCCGTTAAACTTTTCACCGAAAACCAGCTTAATTTCTCGAATAGTATCCACTTGGATATTCCTCACAGATCCAGAAAAAATTTTGATAAAGCAACGCGCACCGTCTGGAGCAGCGTGTGAAACAAAGGAATTCAGCCGAGAGGGCGGGACTACATCTCACTCAAGGCCTGCCCACAGGGAAATGACGTCACAGACATGCGTGAAAAAACTCACGCATGCGCACGAGGGTTCAAGCATGATTGGTGTAATCGCATGTCAATCAAATCCATATGTTTTTTTTTTATAAAACTGCCGGTTAGTTTTATAAGATACCTCATAGATTTTTGTTTTGTTTTTCATGAGTGCTCATGGGGCTATGGCCCACACTTTGGGGATTGCGGGTCTAAGTAGTACACTCTGCATTGATAGTGTATTTTATGTTTGTTGGTTTAAAAATATATGTTTTGCATAAAAGCTGATGAACAGTTTGTGTAAAACTTCTATTTTGGAGCAGATGCAGATAAAATGGTGGGAAGATTTTTGAGGTATTCTTAAAACATAGTTAAACCAGGCAGTTTAACTAAACCTCATGAAAAGAGTGAAGCCAGGAATAGATGCTATTAAATTTGGATGTCAACTTGCAAAAAGATGCCACATTGTGAGTCTTAGTATGCAATTTACTGAATACATTGGCATTTAACGTTTTAATTCTATGTCTTATTTGTTCGTAATAGCACATTTTGCACTTCATTTTCTGTCCTCTTCCTGTGTACATAGTTTGGGGGACATTATGTTGTCTGTATGTGTGGACACAATTATAAACATAATGACTCATTAACATTACATGGTAAATGCTTGACTCTTAGTCATAGTCTGGGGTTGTAGATTACATTTTTCTGTGCAGTGGTTTAACAGTTCTTTCTTCAATGAATATGTATAATATATTTTTACCCTTTCTGCTCTTTATGTCAGACGTTACGCCTGAGACACAATAAATGCAGAACCCCTACCCCAATACAACAGCACTGATACCTCATATGAAGACAACTGGAATGATCTACTAATAAACTGGGTTTAGTGTTTACACTGTAACTCATGAACAGTATGTGGTCATCACTTTATACTTACATAAAAGATACTGTACCTCCTGGGCAGCAAATGTGATTAATAGATATATTAATTGTTGAGTACATATATATATATATTTTTTCCCTATGAATGAAGATGAAATAATCTTTTTCTTGACATTATAAGAAGGCTCACATGCTGACTTGCAGAACATACTGACTTGCAGAACGTATTCCAACAGACAGTATTTGATAAAAGACTTCATATTCACAATGTAAATATTGTGTTTACACTGCTGTGACACATACACACATGCTTACTGAGGCGATGACTTACAAATGCTATTATTCTTAAAATATGAGCATACTGAAAACTTTGTGAGGTAACACGAGCTGCAATATTTTAATAAAAATATTACCTCTTTCTGCTGCCCTGTTGTGTATCGGGAACTTTCTAGCTTGGGGGAGGGCTTGGGGGAAGTGCACCATGGGAATGTTTTGACAGGGTGACCCCTGATCTTCCTTCCAGTTGCAGCAATGGCTCTGAAGGCTTTGTGTCTGTCTGTGCTCTAACACTCACTCAGTCAGAGGGGGCGGGGGTGGCGGTGGGGGATAAGGCTGAGAGGCTACCTTGTGAACAGATAAGTCTTATCAGGGATGTATCTGACAGCGTTTCTCTATTAGAGTGTCACAGCGCACATACAGCCATGTTCATTATGACAACTGTTTTCACCGTCAACATGTGGCTATTTTATTTCTGAGCAGTCACACAGAGAAAAGCCCTTTACGGGTGCGGTGTGGAGAAACCATATAGGGCCATAAGTCCAATATAGCATGGACACCAAGTGACACTGAGATTAGCAACGTGCACGGTGTATCCGGCATGGTGATGACTTACACAAATACACAGACGCTCACTTAAATACACCCACAGCCATGCAGCTGCAGGCATTATCCAGCACATGCAAACATAGATAGCAGCAGCAGTATGTACTTCCTGTGGTGGACGTTTTGTGCACCTCTGTATGCCCCAGCCTGCCACCCAATCTGCTCTTGTCATTCACTGGCCTGGTAACCCAACTCCTCTGTGCAGCTGCACAGCTCATTGGACTTAGTGGGACTACAGCTAAGGCTAAATCTCAAGACCAGGGGGTGGTTTTGTGTGGGGGCTCGCATAAGTAGCGGAGATACATATTACTATAAACCTCTCCTCTGTCTGTGAAAAGAGGCCACTCATGACAGGCAGGTGTGATGGTGGAACTGAGCTTGTGGGTTCAAGCCAGACAAATATCTGTCTCATGTTTGTGTTTTCTGTGACTAAAGAAAAGATTCAGGCAAAAAAAAAAACATTCTCACTAAAAACATAAGCATGTGATTGTTTGTATGTTTTTTGTTTGAACTGAAGAACCCAACTGCTTAACTCTCAGGGGGTATCCTTCAGTCATCCAAAAACATGACATCGAGATCTATGGCAGATTGAGAAGGCCTCATTCTAGAAATTGAGGAATCTGAGAATGAGGGTTTGGCAAAGAGCGCTTTGACATGGTGATATGCCTCTGCAGCTGTTTTGAAAGGGATCGACATTGATCTGTTGCTGAGGAGGAACTTTTTGTGTGCACACGGTCTTTAAAACAAACTGTTACAGGGAGGAAGATGAGCAATAGGAATACTAGTGGGCTGTTTTTGGATGAAGTTATTATTCATTACAATTTTGGAGCAATTTCCCAGGAAATAAATATCCTCTCATTATTGTTTTTGAGCAAAATAAACACAAGTGTATTAATTTTCATAACGTCCAAACAACCCATAATGAGACCTCAAGCTACAGTTTACAATAACAACCAAAACTACAGAATTTAATTTTCAAGCAATAACATCATTAAAGTGGACTTTGCTGAGATTTGTTTTAATCTAAATCAACAGATCTCTATATTATCAGAAAGCATGTAACGTCATCGTTGCAAACTTTTTTTCTCCCAAATTTAAAGCAGCATTACTCCTGTAAAATCTAAAGGCAATGACTCAAAATGTCATATGTTAGAACTGTGTAGATATCAGTGTCAAGGAAAGCTAATTTAAGAGAAGAGATGAAAAATGTGCTTGTGGGTTAATGGAGAGGTTTTTTTCAGACTGTAAGTAGATGTAAAGTTTTTTTTCAGCAGGATATCTCAAGAAGACATGAACATGTTTCAAAAAATGTCACACTTGCCTTTGACTTGCAATTTTCTTTGACTTGATCCTGCAATCAGGATTGTGGATTATTTTAGAGCTCTCCAGGGTGTTGGACCTATCTCATGACGACCTGCCTGTTGCACCAATGACTGCGTGCTCACTTCAATAATGTACTTTGCTTCTGATGCTATTTTGTTTTTTTTTCTGTTTCCTATTTTTTTCTTAGTAAAATTTTGTGAAAACCTTGTAATTGGCCTCAGCAGAGGGTCACCCCTTTGAGTCTGGTCTGCTTGAGTTTTCTGAAGTGCCTTGAGTCAGATTTGTTGTGATTTGGCACTGTATAAACAAAATAAATTGAAATGAATTGAGATTACCATTAAAGTTCAGGATCCATGATCCTGATTTCTTTGATTTTGCTTACAGCATCAAGCATGAGAAACGGTGAAAACAACCTGGTGAGGTTCAGTAATCAGTAATCATGATCAAGGATGAGTGATCACAATTTAAGGCGAGTGGGTGGGGATCAGTTATGGATTAGGATCAAAGCACGGTGTTCAGGATCAAAGTTCAGTGATCAAGATCAAAGATTTATGATAAAGTAAGTGATCGAGATCAAAAATGAGTGATTGGGATAAAATATGAGTGATAATGATCAAAGGTTAGCAAATAAAATCAAAGCTCTGTATTCAGGATCAAGGGTCAGTGATCAAGATCAAAGATCAGATATGGATGATCAGGAACAAAGGTCATAATAAGGATCACAGACCAGCAATCAGAAACAAATCTACGAATGCAATCTAAGAATGACAGAGAAAATATCAAAGAAATGACCCTCAAACAATGAAAAATATTTAAAAGGAAAAAATCAGCAGAACGGAGGATTGTTCAACTTTGGTGGAGATTTTCACTCTCAGTGTGCCCTTCTAGTTTATGCTTTCTATTGTTTGCAGTTTTTGTGCTCACTTTTGGTTTATTAAAGGTGGAAAGGAGAAATAGAATCCATTAATACATAATTTCATCTGTCATTAAAATAACTCTGCATGTGTGCTTCAACACTTGTATAAAGGCTGTTGCTTTTGGTTAAAAAACATACAAAATACTCTGCTAATTTTTTTGGCATCTCCATCTACATGACTGATAGATCAGGGAAGTTTTCTATTATGTACAGCTGTGTCACTTTACTTCCCTCTTGTGAAATCTCAACATGTCAGGAAACAGATAAAACACTAGTGACGCGTCTGGAGCTGATATGAGACTTTACTCAGTGCAGAAGCTCGGACGACTTCAAGACTGTTGCTGACATTATTTTTATGTGTGATGTGGCAGTGTCAGTCTCATCCAGCAGAAACACACACACACACACACACACACACACACACACACACACACACACACACACACACACACACACACACACACACACACACACACACACACACACACACACACACACACACACACACACAGAGTCAAACAGAGGTCAGTTCCTAGAATGAACTATTATGGCGTCTCCTTGGGGCTGGAATTGGACTTGTGGTTATTCTTCAAAACAGTTGGCCTGGTTGTCTTCTCAGAGACCTTTCCTCTGTGTCATGGTGAGATAACAAACCCATTTATAAGGACGTGTGCTGTCAGTCCTTAAACCAAGACAGCCACAAGGGAACACTCATAACCTTAAGTGTGGATGCCTACTTAAAAATATCCAGCTTCACACAAATAGACTGGTGCGGTCAATGTTAGGGTGATAGCAATGCCTTACAGATTATAAGTTAGAGTTAATTGTACCTCTTGTTTGATTCTTTCCATTCCATGTGCTTCAGTTCAGTGTAATTCTTTAAAGCTACATTGTGTAGGAGTTAAGGATGTTTATTAGCAGAAATTGAATATGGCATTCATGAGCATCTGTTGTGTATAATTACTTGAAACAGTGAATTGATGTATTTTGTTTTCTACATGGATGTGGGCCCCCTTGTGGAGGCCACCATGTTGCACCGCCATGTTGGTACAGTAGTCAAAAAGGGACATACTTTCTCCGTCTGTTGCATTTTGTAGTGCAGCCAGAAGACTGAAGAAAAACAGAGAACTCACACTGAGAACCAGCCAGAGTGAATTCTGTGAAGAATAAACACATATGGACACATACTTGCTCTGCAAAGGCAAAGTGAAGACGTGGAAGTACAATAATTTCACACAATCATGATGAATACCAACTTCAAGAAGGCATTCAACACTATCCACTGAGACAAGGCCCACAGAGTGCTAGGGATTATTCAAGATGCCACTGGTAAAATGTGTAAAACAACAACAACAACAATAAACCAGCCAAAGTACTATCACCAGATCGTAAAACACAATTATTTAAAATACTAACTCTTGTGCTGCAGGAGGACACCCTTGTTCTATACCTGTTCATTATTGTTCTTGATTATGCATTGAGATTGGCCATATAGAGCCAAGAGGATGAGTTGGATTCCATCTTGTAAACCACATATAAACCACATATGATGTCCACTACCTGTCGTAGTTACCGACTTTGGTTTTTCTGATGACAGTGTACTGTCCCAAGTGATGGGTTAAGGACAAAAACTGTTCTCAAGAGCTGAAACATCAGTGTTGAAAGTTGGTTTGAGACTGAAAACAAAGTTCACAGCAGACAACAGTTTGGTCTCTTTGGAGGATCCTTGCATAATGCTGGAATTACTTTGTGTCAAATGAGTGGTTACTTAGGGAGTAGAGAAGCTTGAATCTTCGACTGGACTGGGTTGCTTGACGTGAGGACGTTTCGCTTCAAATCACAGAAGCTTCCTCAGCTAAAATTCTTGCTCTGGTAGTCTGATTCTGTCTTGACTCTTGTAGAGAAGGTCAACTGCTTTGACCTGAGTACCCCATTGTAAACTGTTTACAATGGGGTACTCAGGTCAAAGCAGTTTCAGTCTTTTGTTCAATCAATTCAATCAATTTTTTTATATAGCGCCAAATCACAACAAACAGTTGCCCCAAGGCGCTTTATATTGTAAGGCAAGGCCATACAATAATTATGTAAAACCCCAACGGTCAAAACGACCCCCTATGAGCAAGCACTTGGCTACAGTGGGAAGGAAAAACTCCCTTTTAACAGGAAGAAACCTCCAGCAGAACCAGGCTCAGGGAGGGGCAGTCTTCTGCTGGGACTGGTTGGGGCTGAGGGAGAGAACCAGGAAAAAGACATGCTGTGGAGGGGAGCAGAGATCGATCACTAATGATTAAATGCAGAGTGGTGCATACAGAGCAAAAAGAGAAAGAAACAGTGCATTATGGGAACCCCCCAGCAGTCTACGTCTATAGCAGCATAACTAAGGGATGGTTCAGGGTCACCTGATTCAGCCCTAACTATAAGCTTTAGCAAAAAGGAAAGTTTTAAGCCTAATCTTAAAAGTAGAGAGGGTGTCTGTCTCCCTGATCTGAATTGGGAGCTGGTTCCACAGGAGAGGAGCCTGAAAGCTGAAGGCTCTGCCTCCCATTCTACTCTTACAAACCCTAGGAACTACAAGTAAGCCTGCAGTCTGAGAGCGAAGCGCTCTATTGGGGTGATATGGTACTACGAGGTCCCTAAGATAAGATGGGACCTGATTATTCAAAACCTTATAAGTAAGAAGAAGAATTTTAAATTCTATTCTAGAATTAACAGGAAGCCAATGAAGAGAGGCCAATATGGGTGAGATATGCTCTCTCCTTCTAGTCCCCGTCAGTACTCTAGCTGCAGCATTTTGAATTAACTGAAGGCTTTTTAGGGAACTTTTAGGACAACCTGATAATAATGAATTACAATAGTCCAGCCTACAGGAAATAAATGCATGAATTAGTTTTTCAGCATCACTCTGAGACAAGACCTTTCTGATTTTAGAGATATTGCGTAAATGCAAAAAAGCAGTCCTACATATTTGTTTAATATGCGCTTTGAATGACATATCCTGATCAAAAATGACTCCAAGATTTCTCACAGTATTACTAGAGGTCAGGGTAATGCCATCCAGAGTAAGGATCTGGTTAGACACCATGTTTCTAAGATTTGTGGGGCCAAGTACAATAACTTCAGTTTTATCTGAGTTTAAAAGCAGGAAATTAGAGGTCATCCATGTCTTTATGTCTGTAAGACAATCCTGCAGTTTAGCTAATTGGTGTGTGTCCTCTGGCTTCATGTATAGATAAAGCTGGGTATCATCTGCGTAACAATGAAAATTTAAGCAATACCGTCTAATAATACTGCCTAAGGGAAGCATATATAAAGTGAATAAAATTGGTCCTAGCACAGAACCTTGTGGAACTCCATAATTAACTTTAGTCTGTGAAGAAGATTCCCCATTTACATGAACAAATTGTAATCTATTAGACAAATATGATTCAAACCACCGCAGCGCAGTGCCTTTAATACCTATGGCATGCTCTAATCTCTGTAATAAAATTTTATGGTCAACAGTATCAAAAGCAGCACTGAGGTCTAACAGAACAAGCACAGAGATGAGTCCACTGTCCGAGGCCATAAGAAGATCATTTGTAACCTTCACTAATGCTGTTTCTGTACTATGATGAATTCTAAAACCTGACTGAAACTCTTCAAATAGACCATTCCTCTGCAGATGATCAGTTAGCTGTTTTACAACTACCCTTTCAAGAATTTTTGAGAGAAAAGGAAGGTTGGAGATTGGCCTATAATTAGCTAAGATAGCTGGGTCAAGTGATGGCTTTTTAAGTAATGGTTTAATTACTGCCACCTTAAAAGCCTGTGGTACATAGCCAACTAACAAAGATAGATTGATCATATTTAAGATCGAAGCATTAAATAATGGTAGGGCTTCCTTGAGCAGCCTGGTGTTCATGGTAATGAGTCATTCACGTCATCAGGAGAGTCGTCAAGGGAGCCATCAGGGGAGGCTTTCATCCCATCATTAGGAGAGTGCTAACTAGAGCACAATAGGTGCTAATTAGAGCTATTGTTTAGTCACTATGCCAATAGCAGTCGGCCTCTCGGTAGGAGGGGTCTGGTTAGGTTAAAAACTCCAGCTTTTGTTGGCTTCTGGCTTATTCTTCTCTACAAGAGTCAAGACAGAAGTCAGACTACCAGAGCAAGAATTTTAGCTGACGAAGCTTCTGTGGAACCAGCTCCCAATTCAGATCAGGGAGACAGACACCCTCTCTACTTTTAAGATTAGGCTTAAAACTTTCCTTTTTGCTAAAGCTTATAGTTAGGGCTGGATCAGGTGACCCTGAACCATCCCTTAGTTATGCTGCTATAGACGTAGACTGCTGGGGGGGTTCCCATAATGCACTGTTTCTTTCTCTTTTTGCTCTGTATGCACCACTCTGCATTTAATCATTAGTGATCGATCTCTGCTCCCCTCCACAGCATGTCTTTTTCCTGGTTCTCTCCCTCAGCCCCAACCAGTCCCAGCAGAAGACTGCCCCTCCCTGAGCCTGGTTCTGCTGGAGGTTTCTTCCTGTTAAAAGGGAGTTTTTCCTTCCCACTGTAGCCAAGTGCTTGCTCATAGGGGGTCGTTTTGACCGTTGGGGTTTTACATAATTATTGTATGGCCTTGCCTTACAATATAAAGCGCCTTGGGGCAACTGTTTGTTGTGATTTGGCGCTATATAAAAAAATTGATTGAATTGATTGAACAAAAGACTGAAACTGCTTTGACCTGAGTACCCCATTGTAAACAGTTTACAATGGGGAAGCGAAACGTCCTCACGTCAAGCAACCCAGTCCAGTCGAAGATTCAAGCTTCTCTACTATGGAAACCACCTGGACAACTGAGAGCCTACACAGAAACATTACTTAGGGAGTATCACTTGCTTGGTGAGGGAACGTCAGCGATGATATTTTGGCCGTGTGGCGTGTTTCTCCATGCATGACCCAGCACTCAGGTGCCTGACTTTTGAAGACTCTACTACACGTAGAAGACCAAGGACATGCCCGCTTGTCATTTGGCTGAGAGAGATAAGTGGTTACTTTTGAAAGGTGACAATGTCGTGTTTCTGGGTGGTTGCTATTCAGGACCTAGGGCGGTTCTATGGTGTGGTGGATGTAGCACCAGAGGATGCTCTCGGACTTGACTTGACACAACAGCAATCAAGCATGCATCAAAACTCATGACAGTAGTTCATGAACTTATGAGCTTCGATGGACGATAATGAAAATTATGTCACAGTTTAAAGCTGCATCAATCAACAAATGTAGATAAAGTTAGGTAAAAACCATAATTGTAAGCGACAAAAAGAAAAGAAGCAAAGGATCTGAAACCCATTAGCTATCTGTCTGCATGCTGAGACCACAGGGCACAAGAAGGCACATTAGGCTCCATATGTTCTGTGATTTAAGTGGGTGCACAACCATATAGATTCTTATAAGACAACAGTTGAACATTAAAATCTCTTAAATTCACAGAAAATCAATGAAGGGAAAAAATGAGAATGACACGACATGGTTTTAGTCAGACGTCTAGCAGCTAAATGGTAAATGGACTGCATTTTATATAGTGCTTTTCCATCTGCATCAGACGCTCAAAGCGCTTTACAAGTAATGCCTCACATTCACCCCGATGTCAGGGTGCTGCCATACAAGGTGCTCACTACACACCGGGAGACATTGCCCAAGGGCCCTTAGTGATTTTTAAGTCAGGCTGGGATTTGAACCAAGGATCTTCTGGTCTCAAGCCCAATGCCTTAACCACTAGACCATCACCTCCAGCAGTTGTATTATAATGTCTGTGAAGACATCTCACACTCTTTTGTGGTAAACCAGAAAACAAAACATTATTATGTTAAATTTTCTGATTAAATCTTTCAAATCCAATAATGCATCAGTGGACAAGAAATGATTAACAGATGCATTTGTGCAATTGCTAAACTGAGTGATAATGTGTGGACAAAACTCTGCCTGTGGATTGCTGTTATAACACTGTTAAGAGCAACTATATCAGACAAAAAAAATCTTACAGATGTGGAGTAGTGAAGCGAAGTTAAAGTTTAATGCACATCCAGTTGTTTATGTTTGGAACATTACCCTTTATATGCATGTTAAATGACCGATCATTACATGGTGCTACATTTATACCAAGTGGTTTCACAGTGAATCGTGTGACGAGTCAACTGAGAATGTTGTGAGAATAACTTGCAAAACGATTCAGTGAAAAATGTGACAAGAATGAAAACCATATCAATCTGTACAACCCAACAAAAACTTTTATACAACATTAACAGGGTGAAGACACAACGGCACATCCATCTGCTGTCCTGAATGGTGTGTGTTTATGAGCATCAAGTCCAAGATCCACATCTTGGAAATCTCAAGAAACCAAACCACATGAATAATCATTGTAAGGTTACCAAAACACTATGATAAAAAGTTCAGGAAATATTTTCTTGTTGTGTCTTAGAGAAAGATCAGGCATGATTGATGCTTTGATCTTTTTAATGTTTTGCTGAGGAGAACCAGATCTCAGGTTTAAACCATATCCAGGTTCTCAACTTCGTCTCCTCATTGCATTCTGGGTAGTGCGCTAACTGAAACCACATTAAAGCGATTAGAAGTCTTATCAGAAAGGCTATGGTTAATCAACAAACCAAGCAAAAACTCTGTAAGAGTCTACCCCACTGTAGTCTAAACCCCATCCGTTGTATCTATTAAACTGTGTGTTTCTGAAGTGTGGTCAAACAAAATGCAGGTTGTCAGATAGAAAAGCAAGAGCAGACGCGCACTCATATGGAAATGCAATACGCACACGGGTTCGGGGCTGGTTTGGTGCTCTTGTGTTGCTCTGTGAGTGATGTCCTGGGGGATACGGCAAGGCAAAGCAAGGCCTGAGCTCCTTTGCTGCTCCTTTTGTTTACACTGATGACTTCCAGATGCTAGCTAGTGATTGGAGCGCTGCGGAACGCTGGGGAGCAGCCCAGCAGTTTGGGGCCAGTGCCAGCAAGCTAGGATTAAGGCATCCCTCTGTGGGACATTTGAAAAACATAGCTTTGTTTCAACTCAAGAATTCCCTCCAAAGACTGTGAACGTTGTTTTCAGAAAACCTATTGTGAGCTGAATATTTTGTATATCGTTTTAAGAATTGGCATGATGGTGCATGTTGTTCTACAGATTGTGTACAATAGTGCAACTATAATTATTAGTTGCAAAATGTCAACTTGGATTAACTTCATCATGAGTTAAATTAATCCCCTCACAAATCTTTGTCATGGTGTTGATTAGAAAACGTGTCTTTCCACTCACCGGTATCACTTAATTTGTTTTTTGTGCGACCAACTGCATGTATTGTCTCCTCAGCCTTGTTGTGGGCTGATTGTTCTTCTAAACAGAGGTGCATTGTGCTTGAGCGAGGGCAGTCTTATCTCTTAAACGGCACACCTGTTCGCCCTGTCACTTTCAGCCTCAGCCACTTTTCTTTGCGGGCATTAGAAAGTGACAGCTGCACCAGCAAAGGAGCCCTCCAGAGAGAGACTGAGAGAAGAGAGGTGAGAAAGATGGCAGTGGAAAAAAAGGGAGATGCGTAGGAAACAGTGGTTGTATTTAGAGTACGTCCTGCATGGTGGAATTGATAAATAGTCCCCATAATGCACCTGGCTGAGGTTCTGGCATGGAGCTGTGCCGTCGAGTCCAGCAGCGGAAATAGCAAATAAAAACAAGCTTGTTCTGTGTGTGGTGGGACACAGCTGAGTTGGTGACAGTATCATTCTTGTAAGAGACTCAGAGTATCAGCCAGCTGCACGCCCTCACTTGGCCCTCAGTTCAGGCTGACAGGCAGTTTTAACTCTTTAGACTGTTGGTGGTGTGATGTCGGGGTACATTCTGGGCAGGCCGCTAGTCTACTGCAGAGCCGACGCACATATTGACAGAGAATCCACACTGTGGTCAACATGTCTTTGGAGGTAGAGTACCCAGAGTGAACCCACACGAACATGGGGAAAACATGCAAACTCCAGGGTTTGACCCCTGGACCTTCTCATTGTGAGGCAACAGCTTGGTGCTGCAGCTGCCCATTTAATTGTTCTATAAACTGACAAAATTTACTTCATGTTGAAATATAGTTATCATAAAGTATCTTCATTTATTTCTGTGGTATATCACAAAATTACAGCTAATTTTATGACTGGAAAAGTACTTATTGTGGGACGATTCCTTGGCGAGTGCTTGCACAAAGTTAGAATTTCATACTACATTCAGTGGAAACTGGAAACTTGTCATTTCTGAGTTACAACTACGAAATAGCTATATTTTAATATTTTAATAAAGTGATGCTAAAATGTTAGTATCTCTACTGACTCGTTTTGGCAAAAAAGTAAAATGTAACTGTAACTAACGTTAGTGTTGACAAATGACACAGCAGAGCTGTGTGAGTTTTGTCTTCCCTGTCCACCAGATAACCAGCAAAATGTTTGTGGGCTCTCTGTTGGCCTTGTTTTTTTTTTAAAGTGGTGTCCATTGCTGTCTGTTTAGATCTTGTCTCCTTTTCATTCATTTATTTATTTAATACATTTTCGGGGCATTTTCAATCAGTTGAAGATACATTTATTCTACTCCAGTTAGCTTACACTACCATATGTAGCACAGCTGTATTCTTGAACCCCGAAAGGCATGCTGGGAAACTGAGTCTTCCATTGTGTCAAAGTGTCTCATAACACTTTTTACCGTTGTGGTTAAAAATTTTAAATATTTCCCAAAAAAGGCCAAATGTAATCATATTGCCAATGTAAGATTGTAAATATTTTGTATGAAGAATATGGAAAATAATTATAGCAGTGATGAAGAACACTCTTTTTATGATGTAAATTGTAAAAAATTTAAAAGGGACTACAAGCTTGCCAAATGTACTGTTTTCTATATCTATTTGGTAAAATATAAATAAATAATTCTTGAATACTTTGTCACCTTTTTAAATCCAACTGGGTCATGAAATAAAAGCTTTAAAAGGGGACCCTGACTTTTTTTCTCAATCCCCTTGTTGTGGTAAACCCCAAACCAAAGTTTAATTAAAAATTCTTTGACTGTATTGTTTTTCCCTAAAGGTCCCAACAAATCCATCACATGTGGTCTAACAAACATCCTCAGTATATTCCTTTTACAGCATCTTTCTCTTTGGTGCATGAAAGGCTTACATCGTGACTCACTAAACTGTCTGGGTTTCAGCGATCATGTAACTGGTCACATCATCTCCAAAGTCTAATGAATGAAACTACAAATCATGCCAGAATTAAAGTAAATGATGTTTGCCTGTTAAAATCTGAATTCAAGAGCTTTGGCTTAGTCATCAGCTATTAGGTTGTTTGCTTGTCTAATATTTCTGTTTGAATGGCCAAGTCAATTAATAAGGAATACAACATGTTCTTTATTTTATGTTGCCACAAAGGCTGTTTTTAATTTTTTTGTAAAATCCTTCAAGCTGTCATTTCTCTTTCAACTGTTTAGATTCATCATAAGAAATTACAAACATTCATCAACCTCCCCTGCATTATTCATAAATAGCTGAACTGTTTTTGCCAAAAAATTCCCTCACTTCCCAAAGACCAAAAAAACTGAGGGTATTAAATTACTTCCAACTGTTCTCCAAATCCTCAATGTTGTTTTACCCTGTAAGTTCCTCATTTCCTTATGGAATCATGCAAACCACTTTACGGCTTTGAACATTATATGTGCTATTTAAAAAGAAGAAGAAGAAGAAGAAAATTTCTGAACACATCCTTCATGAATTTGTAGTGTGTGGGGAATATCTGGCTTATCCTGCAGCAGGTCCTGGTGAACGATCCCAACCCACACTGCGAAAGAGGCGGCGGCCATCTTACTACACCCAACATTATCCATCTGCCCTTTTCAGGTTTCAAATCCCGCAAAACCTCGGAGAGGTCACCGCGCTGCGAGATCTCAGTAACATTAAGAACTGCATTGAGATGCTCTGATCATGCTGCACTTTAACCGCTGCACACGGACAACAGCATTAACATCCCAACATAAAACTACTTTTATATTCTGCCTAAAACTCTCATGAATATATTCTCTGGCTTTATAGATGTTGTTATTGCGTTTGTTTTATGTGAACATGCAAGAATCACAGGCTGTCTCTCTGTTATTTTCAATGGGAGCTGCTGTGAGCTACGCTTGCTTCCTGATCATGTTGTTCTGCACTGGATCAACTTAAAAAAATTGATGTAATTTGTTACAGCTAATTTTTTTAGTTTCTCACAATGTATATTTATGATTTTGTAAAGTGATTCCAGCAGATTTAAACTGGAAACCACAATTTTCCATTAGACCAATGTAAATAAGTACTTTGAATGAAGTGCACTGTGTTTCACTTTTTTCAGTGTGGGGGAAAGTGAAGTTTGCTCTTTAACGTCTTGATTATTGTTCTTTACAACACTGTTTGTCCTCTTTGTTCCAGACTAATATATATAATATGTCTGAAATTCGGTTTGCATTAGTAAATTCCATGCAGATTAAATGTAGCAGACATGGATTATTTGTTATAATTGTTTTAGCAAGTTTTCAGGGTATCATGCATGCTGTCTCTTATTAACGTGATGAAAAGCATAAAAAAAATAAATTTTTGTTGTATATTATTCATTTACAATTGTCATCATGTGGATTCTCTATGTTGTTTTGACTGCAGCGACTCTCTGGTGTGCAAGGGATTATGGGATACATGAAAACCCTGGATGGGTGCATGGCTGAACGCTGCATGAAACCAAAGTCTGGTTGGCTGATGCGTTAGTGACAGTTAATCTGTGTTTTTGTTGTTGTTTTTTTTTTTTTATTTTGCAAAATTTCACATATAGGTTTTTTTTTTTAAATTTAAGCAATATCAGTCTTTTCTGCTATGGTAAAGGAAATTGAGGAATACATTTTTACCATCTTTGGCAGTACAAATAGAAATTTTTCAGAGTGACTTTCAATAAATTCAAACTGAGGAATATTGAGGATTTTGTCCTTTGTAAGGAGCAGTATCTACAATAAGAACCAGGAGGATTAGCACAATAATTATATAATCTTTTCTATTTCTCCCAAATGGGCTCTAATTTATGTGATATTCTTCTGACAGCTGTTTATTTTGTCACGTATGACAACCTATAGTTTTAGCAAGAAAGTGTAAAAACAGTTTACTTCAGGAGATTGTTCTTGCAAAAATAATTTCCATGAATCTCGTATTTTTATTCTTAAGATTTCTTTTCACCCTCCAGACATTATATAATTAAACAGGTGCATATAATACATTTCATCTGCTGCAAAGAAGTCAAATAGCATGTGATCATACATTAGTTCACAGATGTGAAGTGAAGTAGAATTTGTCCGACTTGATGGCTGATGTTTTTAGGCTTCACCCTTGCAGGTGGAGGCAGATCACCTCAACCAGCCAGCCGACACAGGCAACTTCGAAAACACGCCTAATCTCTCAAATGATATTATGCGCTGTTTGAGATGTGCTTGGATGGATCAGAACAGTCAATCAACCGGATGTCACCAGATGTCATACCCAGCAGTGTCACATATGTCAAGGAACACACTTTTTCAGCTCTCACATTTGGCAGCAGAATTCATGCATATAGATCGCTGGCCTTTGAGTTTCAGAAATGCAGAGGAAGAGCTTTTGGAGTCGTGGTTTCTGGACAAAGGTGTTTGGTGATGCTGTACCTGGTTGTGAGACTTGGATGCTAACTAGTTTACCTAATGCGATGACTGGGGGAGGCGTAGCACTTACATTTTGACTATGTAATGTGTTTATGTGTGTATCACCCAGCATGCAGGTGCCTCAGTGTAGAGGACACCAGTGGTGTGAGTCGGCCAAGGGGACGCCCATTTCCAATTGATGGAGACGGAGTGGTTTACTGCCTGGGTGCTTAGCATCCATGACCCAATATGGTTCTGTGGTGTATTTAGTGGTTTTTACAGTTGTGGGTAGGGCCTAGTGGTAGAGGTGGGAGGAAGTCACCAACAAGTCACTCTCAAATCATGAATCAGCAAGTCTCAAGTCCTAATGACCACCAATTGTTTGCAAGCTGAGTTGAGACTTGACTTGGGACTTGCAGAATGATGACTTGAGAATGGTTTGACAGTGACTTCGTCCCACCTCTGCCTAGTGGTAGCTGTTGTTTGACTTCACCCGTGAGAAAGGACAAAATCAGAAACTGTAGTAATTGTCAAAAATCACTGTTTATTTTATAAATCTTCCATTGTATGTCTTAAGTTACTAAACTTTAATCCTATAATGATACATTTAACTGTTTGTCCTGCTGTTGTCATTGGATGTCTTTTGGACATGTCCTGATTTTTAAATAATCAGAAATTAACTGTTTGGCCTGACTTGACTACTCTCATAATTGTTTTAATAATGCATTCCTTCACCAACTACATTTTAATTGTATTAAAATTGTAAGCATACTTTCTGCCATGTTCTGTTTGAAATGATATTACATCAGTTAGCTACTGAATTGCAAAATTGCACCACGTGGGTGTAGTAAGATGACAGTTGTAGTGCTATCCGTGGCTTGTCTCTGTGGTTACCGATCAGCGCTTCTGATGAAGATTATTTAATTGAGCTCACTACCTCAGACACACAGAAATAAATGTTCACTCTACCTTCACACCTTCATTCAGTTCAGAGTCAGAATGAATCTGCATGAGTTTGGACTGTGGGAGGAAACTGGAGCAGCCAGAGGAAACCACACAAACACAAGAACATACAATTTCCATGTAGAATGGCCCAGCTGGCCAGGGGCAGACACACAACAGTGAACAGACATGAAAAAAGAACATGTGTGCCCCATTTCCCACATCAAAACTGATTTTTATAATAAAAAATATGGAGAACATACACACCTCATGCATACTTCAGACCATGTGTGCACATGGCTTTCTAAAGGATCCGAAGGGGATGTTGTAAAGCAGAAATAATAATTCTGGCAAAAAAACAAAACTTATGTGGAACAGTTATAATCTGCCAGCCTATTTAATTGAATGTCTATGATGTATTCTGAGTGTATATAATGTATTCCAGTCAACTAGTTACTTCAATATTGGATTAAAAACTTTGGTTTCATTCTTTTTATTAGTTTTAGTTTGTGTTTCCATTTGTAAGTTTTATACTGAAGCGCATTGTTTGATATAAGTGATAGAAATATTTGTGGTGTTTGATAGCACCTCGGTATACTGACTGAACTGGATTTTACAGTTGTAACAGTGATAAAATCCTGGATTATTGATGGCTTTCAGTGGGTACAATAAAGTAGTGGTGTAAAGGCCTCCTGACACTTGCACAACTTTGATCCACGCACTTGCATGCATTCTAGAGTAACTCCCTGCGGCTGCTCCCTTGTTTGCACTCGGGGTCACCACAGCAAATCCAAAGTGGATCTGCATGTTGAATTGGCACAGGTTTTACGCCGGATGCCCTTCCTGACACAACTCCACTTCACATGGAGAAATGTGGCAGGGGTGGGATTTGAACCGGGAACCTTCTGCAGTGAAACCATGCACACTAACCACTTGTCCACCACCCCTGCTTCTGCCGTGCATAAAAAGAAACTCATCTTAAACCCGTTGTAAACTGTGCGCAGCTTCGTGCAAGTACGCAAAGAAAATTTTGAAATGGTCAAAATCTCCATCACGCATTAATTACATGAACATTACACAAACAATTCAAAAACACTGAGTGTGAGTGCGAGAGACTGCATCAGCGCACATTACATCGCAGCTCATCTGAAAGATTATAACAAGATGTTAAAGCCATCATAAACATACTTTTACAGCTGCTCACAAGAAGGAAAGAACATGCAACTATTTTACCAAACTATTACAACATAAACATGGCAAATAATTACCTTTTTAGACGGCTCCAAATGCTTTCTCCACCTCGTTAAGAGCGCGTGCATGTGAGAGCAAAAAGCTGCAGCTGGAACAGTCCTCTGTGATTCCGGAAGCGATTAGGTATTTTCAACAGCCAACTAGAAGAGAAAATGATTAATCAGCCACGAAATAATTATTTTATACATGCAGTGTCCAGTGTACAATGCGTGGCATCCAGTGGAACAAAGCGCGGAGACCAGCTGGGAACACAGCGGGTGGGATCATCACGACGATGTGCGTGCAAGTGCACGGATCAAAGTTGTGCAAAGTCATTCGACACTTGTATGAATTGCAGCTTAATACAGATTTATAGTCATGTTGACTTGTTTCTTAAAGTAATACTTGTGTAATTATTGATGCAGAGTTGCTGTGCAATCAAAGAAGATATTTGTTTACGCAGGGAAAAAGCAGTTGTGTATTCGCATGACCGGTGCATGTTACAAGCAGATGCCCTCTGCCAACTTGCACTAGGCTCAAGGTAGCTTGGTGCAGGATTGACACAGGTCCAAACATGGAAAAAATCACTCTGAAATATCAGGAGTTGAAGACATACTGTGTGCAGCATCTTCTCTCTTTTGTCCTGACCAGAGCATGGGTGGGGCCGAGGTGGCTTAGAGTCCATTGAGCTCCTGAAAAGAAAAAAAAAAACACAAACACAGTTTTCTGATTTTTTTGGGGGGGGGGGGGGCTGCTTGTGAGGATGCAGCAAGGCTAGAGTTAAATGGGCAATCGTATGAGGTGTGGTAAGTTGTGACACTGAGTGCATCAATTCATTCAGTGTGCATAGATTCATTTGACAGGTTGAATCGTGCTGCATCGCTCGTTGCCTGCTTACATAGATTTTTTTCCAATGCACATTGAATGCACCACAGACGGAAGCCAGAAAGCTTCAGGATTTCCTTATCGGTCCTTCAGTTCAGGACACCGGAGCGGCTGTTGTTTTTGAAGGTGTTTTTTGGGAAATGATCATTTCTCTATGTTGATTGCAGACTGCGGCGGGTCTGTTTGAAGCTTGAAGCAACAAAGCAGCACTTCGACCCGCTGTTTGCTGGTTCTCTGCTTCGCTGGTTTTCAGAAGCGGCAGGTCCGTAGTGTCTTCATTAACCCCTCTCAAAGCCATTTAAAGATGCTAGTCGTGAGTCAGCCTTGTGTGGCTTAAAGTCACAAACTGGGACTCTTGTCCTATTGCACTCAAGAAACATCCAATGTTCCTTACCGGAGTTTTACGCAATGGTTCTCTGGCGTGAGCACCAGCCGGCGCGTAAACTGAAGTTGTCCATCAGGTAAAGGAAATAACAATAATAATAATAATAATAATACAGATTTATAGTCATGTTGACTTGTTTCTTAAAGTAATACTTGTGTAATTATTGATCCAGAGTTGCTGTGCAATCAAAGAAGATATTTGTTTACGCAGGGAAAAAGCAGTTGTGTATTCGCATGACCGGTGCATGTTACAAGCAGATGCCCTCTGCCAACTTGCACTAGGCTCAAGGTAGCTTGGTGCAGGATTGACACAGGTCCAAACATGGAAAAAATCACTCTGAAATATCAGGAGTTGAAGACATACTGTGTGCAGCATCTTCTCTCTTTTGTCCTGACCAGAGCATGGGTGGGGCCGAGGTGGCTTAGAGTCCATTGAGCTCCTGAAGAAAAAAAAAAAACACAAACACAGTTTTCTGATTTTTTTTTTTGGGGGGGGGGGGCTGCTTGTGAGGATGCAGCAAGGCTAGAGTTAAATGGGCAATCGTATGAGGTGTGGTAAGTTGTGACACTGAGTGCATCAATTCATTCAGTGTGCATAGATTCATTTGACAGGTTGAATCGTGCTGCATCGCTCGTTGCCTGCTTACATAGATTTTTTTCCAATGCACATTGAATGCACCACAGACGGAAGCCAGAAAGCTTCAGGATTTCCTTATCGGTCCTTCAGTTCAGGACACCGGAGCGGCTGTTGTTTTTGAAGGTGTTTTTTGGGAAATGATCATTTCTCTATGTTGATTGCAGACTGCGGCGGGTCTGTTTGAAGCTTGAAGCAACAAAGCAGCACTTCGACCCGCTGTTTGCTGGTTCTCTGCTTCGCTGGTTTTCAGAAGCGGCAGGTCCGTAGTGTCTTCATTAACCCCTCTCAAAGCCATTTAAAGATGCTAGTCGTGAGTCAGCCTTGTGTGGCTTAAAGTCACAAACTGGGAC
Organism: Thalassophryne amazonica; assembly: GCF_902500255.1. Classification (NCBI taxonomy): domain Eukaryota; kingdom Metazoa; phylum Chordata; class Actinopteri; order Batrachoidiformes; family Batrachoididae; genus Thalassophryne; species Thalassophryne amazonica. Next base: position 35,041,873 of record NC_047115.1, read on the forward strand.
TCTTGTCCTATTGCACTCAAGAAACATCCAATGTTCCTTACCGGAGTTTTACGCAATGGTTCTCTGGCGTGAGCACCAGCCGGCGCGTAAACTGAAGTTGTCCATCAGGTAAAGGAAATAATAATAATAATAATAATAATAATAATAATATCCTCTGTTTTGTGGGACTAAGTGCACAGCTCCAAAGAGCCGCGCAGATTTTGGTCGGAATTCATAACTTCAGAGCGCCGTTTTAAATCAAATGACACCTCTTTCCAAATGTTATAATACAAACAATAAACTACAACTGACCAAACCCATTTTTTTCACCCCAAAATGAGATGTCCTCCATTCTTTATGAAACATTGATCTTGATGTGCAGCGCAGCCAGCTGAAGAGCTCAGCTCAGAGGTTATAGGGTTCCATTTGTGTCATTAATATCTGAAAGGAAATGCTTTTGACAAAAACTACAGATTTTGTTTACTTCTATTTATGTCCAGAGATCAAGGATCCAACATGTGCATCAAGAATCCAGTGACTATGTACAGATTTGATTGATTTTTATTTATGTCCAGAAATCAAGGATTCAGTGACCAATTTCATATGTATTTATTTTGAGACTCAATAAAAGGTTGTTGACATAGAAAAACGGTAAAGCCTACTTTTACTGCACAGAAAATTCACAAGAGGTATTGATAAGGGAATCGATGAAGAATCGGATTGATAAGCAGAATCGATAATGGCGATAATATGTTATCAATACCCATCATTAATCGTGTTGCACCAAATCGCATCGTATCGCATTGTGAGGAATTAAGTCGCCATCAAATACATATCAAATTGGGAACAGGGGTGAACCGTATCGCATTGTATTGTCATGTATCGCTGTATGTATTGTATCACTGGTCGTGTATCGAGATGCATATCAAATTGTTGTCACTGATGAGATTGACATGCCTCGTCTCTGCATACATCTGAAGTTGGATTAAGGAAGGGCAACTGGTGTAAAAGCCAAAAGGAGAAGAAAATAAAAATAAAAATACAAATTAAACATTGGACACCATATTTTCAAGCAGGACCAGTGCCAAAGGTATGTCATGTTTATTGTTCTTTATTTTTTATTTATTTTTTTGAATGAAAAGCATCCTCTTCATGTAATTCAAGATTTCTTATGGCTGTTTGCAGGATGCACTGACACCTCTTTGGAAAGTGATGGGGATTAGTGCTCTTGGCAGGATTCTCAATGTTGCTGAGATTCTTTGAGAGACATTCAAATGTCTAATCTAAATAACCTATTGCTATAAATGGTGAATGACTTCTGACCAAACCATGCACAACTTCATGAATGTGGTGTGTTTCTGTACATATTTCTGCCTGCCTTTGTGGGCACACAGATGTTTAGCCTTGGATTCTACAGACACTTTTATGCCTCTGACTTCAGGCTCAATTCAGCCCTGGGACCTTTTTGCCTGTGAGGCAACATTGCAAACCGCTGCACCAACACGTCGCTCTGTGAGAACCAGTATCTGGAGCCAAAACAATTTGTAATTGGATGCATCCTCTAATTTGTAGAGAAGGTATAAAATATCACATCTACACTTTTCTTGAAAGTGGTGGGCTCTTGGATGATTTGCTTTGATTGGTGTTGGACGGGACGTGTGATATTAACCGAGGCTAAGGCTCTGTTGTTGGAGACAGAGGATTATGGGTTCAGGATTTCGATGAGCGTCTGAGATTATACAGTCCGTCTGTCCACTTGGTTATTAGATCAACACAAATGTAAAATCACCTTTAGTGCTCAGACAGTTGTCTGAAAACCATTTTCCAAGTGGTCAGTAAAAGCCATGGTTTTATGATTTACAATGCAGCTCAAATTCAAGATGGTTTCATGGCAAAACATTATGTGAACCGCTGATGTGAAAAGCCACTGTAATTTCAGAATTGGATGTCTCAATCATTTCACAGTGTTACCTGAAGCGTTAAGACATCAGAGTGCACGTTGTCTCGGCTGGGTTTGTCCGCTGAAGCAGACCTTTACAGACTCAGGAGTCTACCTGCAATGCTGCACATGCTTCACATTCCTGGAATCCTTCTGTTTATACAACACACAAGGTATGTCTGTAGAACCCACCCCCATAAGAATCTTCTCCACCCCCCCCACGTGATAACGAGCTCAATCCACTGTACTTGTGGCCAGATTTAGAGCAGTTAGTTAACGGCGTTTTATCTCCCAGCTCTGAAATGTATGGCGTAATTGAAAGCAGAGCAACGATTTTTATGACAGCTTTCTGCTTTTCTCATGTCCTGCCCCTATGGAGGCCATCTGCTTTGGATTTAGATTCCCTTCTCTTTCTCTCCTCCCTCCGGAGAGGGTCTGACTGGAGGGACTCTCCACACTTGGCTCGGGTGACTGGAGACTTGTGTATTTGTCCACTTTTCTTTCTCTCCTTGTGTGCGTTTCTGAATGTTGGAATCTGACTCCAGACCAGCAGGTTTTACACCCCTGTCGCTGCCCTGTCCTCAATATGCAGGAGGCTGTTTCACATCAGCATTAATTTTGTTTCTTTTAATGAGCGCTCTCCTGCTATGGTGCAGTTTAATTCTGAGTCCGCATCTTATTTCTCTTTTAGTCTTCTGCTCTGCTCTGTTTATTGTATTTAATGTGCTGTGTGCACTCATTAATCCAGCGATAAAGACCATGGAAGGATCTGTGTCCTTGCAATAGTACTGAACTCTGAGTAGGAGGAGTGCAGTAAGCCAGGCGCTGAGATTTTCCAGTTCTGTCTCAAGAGTGCATGAAAAACCTGTGCATGTGGAATTTGATGTGTGTATCTGGGCAAAGAGAGTTGAAGAGAGGGGAGCGGCATTGTGCCAGTGTGTCTTTGTTTGGGTGGCCATGTTTTGTACATTGCGTCAGTGAATTTGCACATATATCACATGCATGCATTTAGTGATCCAGACCGGTTTGGACTGATGCAACTGCATCGTTCGTCATTGGTAAAAAAAAAAAAAAAATCTTAATAGTGCCGAACGTGTCCCCGCGGTGAACACAGCTTTTCGGTGGTTTTCATGTCAACCTATAGTCTGTAAATTATACGGATTTTTCCGAGTTTCAGAGTCATACGGACGTACAAATAAAGTTGGATATTCAGGGTTTGGTCTGCAGCGGGTCTGTAATCAGCGTGACTCCACTTTGAAGCCGTGAACCAATGAAGCAATGCTTCGATCCACTATAGCTCGTTGGTTCTTTGATTCCCTGCTCTTCAGAAACGGCAAGTCTGCTTCTTAACCCCTCTCAAAGCCATTAAAATACTGTGAGTCACTTTTGTGTGGATTAAAGTCACTAACTGGGACTCTTGTCTTGTTGCTGTCAAGAAACGAGAATCGTCCTCCGTTCCATTGGCACAGCTTCAAACACGCTGCGCGGCTCACTGCTGAGACAGAGTCCGGTTGGAATTAATAGCTTCAAAACGAATTGCCGCTTTAAATAAAATGACACCTCTTACAAACGTTGTAATACAGACAAGAAATTACAATCAACTAAAACTTTTTTTTCCACTCAAAATGAAACATGCTGTACATCCTGACGTGAAGCACAGCAGCTGCAAGAGCTCAGCTCAGATGTATGGAAAGACATTCATGCCAATAATGTCTGAAACGAAACGCTTTTGACAAAAACTACAGATTTTGTTTATTCCTATTTATGTCCAGAGATCAAGGATCCACCATGTAGGGTTTATTATGTCCAACGTTTAAGGATCCAGTGACCAATTTCATATTTATTTACTTTAAGACTCAATAAAATGTTCAATTCAATTTCAATTTAATCGGCTTATAAAGTGCCAAATCACAACAAAATCTAAATATACTAAAACAAATACATCACAGTTCTACACATATCACAATTGTGATGTATTTGTTTTAGTATATTTGGTCATGGACATGATGAATATTGTTACCTGCTGGACTGTTTCTAATTTCGATTGGTATCAATGGAAAATGTCTTCTATGAACTGTCTGTATCTCAAAATATTATTATTAAGAATATATGCAGTCATATTTTTATTGATTTTATCCATTGAAAAAAATCATATATAGATTCAGGTATAATTGAAAGATTTTGGCAATAAATTTGATCCTGTTTACAGTCAATTTTTGTTATAGTGTTGTTTTTTTAGGACATCATATTTATACAAATAAGAAGTGTTCACTATGGTCCATGAAGTATAATAAATATATTAAAAGACGTGTGACAGTGTATGTTGCACACGAATAAAAGAATGAAGATTATTGAATAACAAGATGCGTACGATTTTTATTTTATCATTGGGCAAAAATGCATCTGTCAGATTTTCACTCTGAATCCAGCCCTGTAGTGTGTTCTTCATTTAAGGGTTTAATATTCTGCTACGTGTGAGTTGGTGTCAGGGCTGGACTGGGGAAATTTTTCAGGCCGGGCATTTTTAACCAAGACCAGGCCACCACCAGGTATCGAAGGGGAAAAACTAAGCCTGCTGTGACAGTGTTTTTTGTTTTATTTTGGTCCCTTAACCGATCAATGTGCACCAGGAGACACATACATTTTAACACTATAAGAAGCATTATGAAAAGTTCTCCTGAAATACAGTTATCATAGGCTTATCAAAAGTACGATCTATTGACAGTAGGTCACATTACTTTTTAGACATAATAAGCCGTCATTTCATTCAGCCTTGTTACTTAAATTTAGAAATAGAAATTATATAAAAACATTTGTTATAGACGCACGACCGTCACACAAATAGAATAAAGAAACAACCTGGCGCCGACAGCATGGTAGCTAGCCATGCACACCATTTACACAGCTTACATTGCTAGGCTAGGTTACGTGACTGGCAGAGTTAGCACGAAAGGAAATAATATCCAACCTTAATTCATATCTGAGTGACCCAGTTAGACAGCACTTTACTTCGGACCAGAAGATCAGAATGTCTCTCTCACACACAGATGTCTGATTTATGAACAAGTTAGGTTGCTGTTCATCAATTAATAGCTGAAGTTAACTTTCACTTACCGTCATGGCCGTAGTGGTCCCCGCCTCACTTTATAGTCACCCTTTCTTGACTTCAATGAAAATATATACTTGTTTTATAAAAAGTAAAATAAAGACCTCTTTCTTGACCTCATATTTAACTGTTGACAGCACTGTAACAGTAAAACTTGTAATTTCTAACCTACATTGTGAATAAATGTAACTATTAAATTCTTTCTAACATTTTTCTAACATTTAAATTTTCTCTAAACATTTTACTTGTCGAAATTATTATTATTTTAAGTAGTATTAGTAGTTGTAGTAAAAAAGGCTTCAAAACTGGACCTTTAATCTAGGGGTGTTGTGAGGGGGGGACATCCTTGCCCCACGCCCCCATTCCATCTGGATTCGCCCCTGCTTTGGAGTTTGAGCACAAAGAATGGATAACATTTATTTATGCAGAAAACATGACCAGATTTACAGGTCAGAAAGTTTTATTGTGTTTTCACATCATGCGCTCCCCAGAAAGAGAGTTTAGGTGCATTTGAGTGGAAAATAGTGTTAGTTGTTGACGCGTTGCGGAGGATCAGGTGTTTTAATGTGCAGATACGGAGCGGCTCAGCTCAGCTCTAAATAAAGGAGGAAAAAAAAGCATAAAAATGTCTTTGTAAAGCTCAGTGCAGGTATCACCGCGCTTTAAGAGGTGAGGATGAGTCGTAGCTGCTACAAAAAAAAAAAAAAAAAAACGCAGATGAAAAGCTCACAGCTCGCTTTACTTCGTTAAAAAAAAAAAAAAAAAAAAAGCAGGTCAGTAGGCCATCAGGCCACCGGGCAAATGCCCGGTGTGCAATACTATCAGTCCAGCGGTGGTTGGTGTGTTTGATGTGATGATTTTGCACCATATTCACAAATCCTCCTAAACTATGTCAAAAGCACTTCCCGAAGAGTTCTATTTTAGGGTGCAACTAGAGAGTGGAAAGCATTGTTGTTGGTGGTAAAAGTAGACATGACATTAAAGCTGAATTTATGTATTAAATTTATGTATTAATTTTTTTAGATCTGTCACAAAACTCTTTAAATTATTGTATTTCCAGACTATATGTCACCATCATTTAAAAATGTTCCTTGAAAAGTGAAAAACCCCTTATATAAAATGTATAATCTACATATAAGTCAGATTTATTTATGCGGCATATTATTTATTTATAACACAAACACCGCTTTAGCAGGTAGAATCTAATGGGTTAATTAATGTCACTGTATGAGGCACAAAGAACTCAAGAGTAAACTGCTTCTTGATGCCACTGAATAGACAACATCAAAGCCAAGCTTAAAAACATTATAGTTAACCTTATCTTCTCTAGCTGCGCTCCTCTTTCCACATAATGCAAACAAGTGGAGGGGCGAGTTGCATGAAGGTTCTTCCCTCTCTTTATTCAAGAGCACTGTCTTTCAGTTTGAGAGCATGATTTATGAATTCCTCCATTCACAAAGACCAGACCCTGCGCATCCTCATTCAGCTCTTCTTCTCCTTGCTTTATGGCAGTTGGCATCCAGTTTAATGGTGCATTACTGTCACCTTCTGCTCCAGAGTACCTCAGAGTACCAGTACCTCATTCAGATGAATATAGAAGAGCAGCCTGTCACATATATAGATGGTGTGTGAAAAAAACACAATTTATATTCTGAAAAATTAGGTAATTGTTCCACATATTAGCTTTGTTCAGTGCTTTTCAGACTGCATTAATGTTACTGCTGAACCATTTGAGAACAGCTAACAAGTACTATTATTGTGATTAGCATAATAGCTAACTAGCTAGTTGGGTTAACTACAAGCAGCAGCCACCATTACTGAAAAATAAGGCAACGTGAAATTGCCTGCATGTTAATTGCACTAAGGGGCCATCTATGTGGTGCCTTTTAAGGTAATTTATTTCTACTACTATTAGCCTTCTTAGAAACGTTGAGATGATCATTTGTGTTGGGTATTTGCTGATGTATTATTTGTGTTGTTTGTTTGATATTGATCTACTGCTGTTGACTGTGAACCAGATTGTCCCTTGGGGAAAAGACAGATACCATGAACCTTGAAGAAATTTGTGTTCCAGTCTTGTTTCTTATTAAAATGTTATCTACACTGATAATAACATGGTTATTGTGGCTGTATGCCACAGTTTTTAATACCTCCACCTAGAGCTGAAACGATTAGTCAAGTAACTCAAATTATTTGATTGCAAAAAATACGAGGTCTGTTAGAAAAGTATCCGACCTTTTTATTTTTTTCAAGAACCTGATGGATTTGAATCACGTGTGCTTGCATGAGCCTATCTTGAACCTTCGTGCACATGCACATCTGTGTGATGCCCACAGCATCGTCACAGAAAGCCATCTGAATAATCCGAATGGTTTCCACCTGCTGTCGCCCAGTTTCTGGCAAAATTTGATGCAGTCGCGCTGCTCCAGTCGTTCCGCCATTTCCTTGCAAAGAAAAAACGTCGAGAGACTCCACCCATCCTCACACAAAGGCTGCTTACCAGCAAATGACACAATTGACAGGCGTGAAAAAATTCACGCATGGGCACAAAGGTTCAAGGTTGGCTCATGCAAGCACACATGATTCAAATCCATCAGGTTTTTGAAAAAAATAAAAAGGTCGGATACTTTTCTAATAGACCTCGTATTTGAGGCAAATTCTGTGCCTCGAAGCTCCATTTCATGTTGTAGTACATATGCCAGGCCTGTGTGTGGCGCTGTAACGTCCCCAGGAAAAAAAGAAGACTAGGGCATGCCTACAAGCCGTGTAAGAGCTAATCTGTAGCTCCAAAAGCTACTGCTTTCCAATGTGACATAAAGAGTAAAATAAAGCCTTTTAAGGGAAAGAGGGTCCACGCTTATCATCTGAAATAGACTTACTGCACATTTAAAGCAATACTGGCTCTAAATATGACTAAATGAAGTACTTTTATTTATTTTCGGAAATGTGCTCCATTCTCAAAATGGTACATGAAAAACAAATGGTGCTCGCCTTTGCAGTGGTACAGCGGGACGCACTGCTGCCTCGTTACGGTTCGTAACATCCGATCTTAAAGTTCGGAGTCCGTTGTATGTGTCACCCCCAAAAATTGCCAGTACTTACAAACGTACTTAAACATCCCTTGTTTATTGTTTCAGCATTCTAAAGAGACAGTGAGACAGAGGGAGAACGTTTCATATACTGTTTTGAGAACGGAGCACATTTCCGAAAATAAATAAAAGTACTTCATTTAGTCATTTAGTTTGGAGTCAGTCTGGGTAAATCGTCACACCCCTCCCAGAGCCCGGTTTTTTCACAGGCTGTGCTCACATTCAGGTGCAGCCTGATTGACTGAGGATTACACCGACCGCCTGCGCTTACGGTCCGGTGTCAGGGGAGTGCTGAGCTCCTGACACCGGGAAAGATCCAAAACTTGTAAAGACGTGAAAAAATAAATAATTACCCAGGAAAACAGAAAGGGATACAATAAATTTGACAATCTCTGTGGTGGTGTAGTGACATTGTGCCATTACTTAGGGAGAACCCTGGACTGTTGATGTTTAAAAACACAAAAGTACTTTTTATCCGATTACTCGATTAATCACCAGAATAATAGAATACTCGTTTACTGAAGTAATCGATAGCTGCAGCCATACCTCCACCCAAGCCACTTGTTGTCAGAACCGTCCCTTAGTCTGAAAATATGTGTGTCAATCATCTAAACCCAGGTTACCGTGATTGTTTCTCTTAGCTAGCTTGGTAACAGTGAGATAGGTGGGCATGTTTGGGTTTTATTTCTCCTACGTAGGTTGTGTCGGTCTCACGCCACTCTTATAGCCAATAATGAGTTGTCCGGAAGATAGATGAAGTACAGCACCACCATGATGTTGACAGCTAGAGCTGCTCGACTTGAGCTGGCCAACATCACAGAGGGTTTGTCCTGTATTTTTATTCTTTGGTTAACTTTCATTAGCCATATGAGTGGTAGCATTCCTGATGTTGTCACACTCTAATTGGCAAAACACTCATTTATACAAAAGTATCCATCCAGGCTTACATCATCAAGTTCCATAGCTACTAAAACTACAAAACAAAACAGTGTTTGTTGATTGTTTTTTCCTCAATGAATACATATGTTACACATTGCTATGCAAAGCACCAGTGAGGATTGAGAAAAGAAAAAAGAAAAAAAAAACCCTGGATATTCACACATTGCCATAGACTTTAACTGGTGGTGCCAAAGGTGGTGGTTGTTGTTACAATCACAGTCACGTAAGATTATAACACTGGCAGGCTTGTCTGGGTGTCTTGGTGCCTTCCCTCACTAATATCCTTCTTCTTACATGGTCACTGTTTTTCAGACTTACCTGCTCCAGGCAGATCTACCATTCAGTACTGTTTGTATTTTGTAATAGTTGATGTAATAGCAATCTAAGACATATTCCGCAACTCATGTATCCATCCCCCTGACTTGTTTAAAGGCTGTGAAAGTGATAATATGTGTCAAAATAATACCTTCATACTTCATTAATTTGGCCGCTTACTTACTATATAAAAATGGTTTTAATTCCTAAATGGTTAGCGCATTTTTTTAAACAAGCACATCTTGATTGTGACATATCAGCTCCATTGTGGTGGTGTACAGAAGCAAATTACAAAAATTGTGTCACTGTCCAATTACTTATGGACCTAACTGACTGCATGTGCAAAGTTTCTGTTGCTTTAATCCAGAGAAGTTACCAGACATTATAAATAGTCTTTTGTAAAAGTAGACATCAACTGGTTTTGGGGAAGAAAAGGTTTGAGTGTCTCACATCTACTTTTGTGATCTGAAACCAAAGGTTATGACTAGCACATCTGTATTTTTTTTATTTATTTTTTAGGAGTTAACCATAAATCAGTCTGCTCAAAGCTACTGTACATTTAGTCTTCAGCTTTTTGGTAACTGTGACATTTGGAGCGAGAGGTGCGTTTAATGCGCTTCTCAATGAAATGAGTTCTTCTCGACACACTAACCGTTTCCTGAAGCTGGAGCCTGAGGGACGTAATCAAACATTGACTCAGTGCAGGCCAACTGTGTCGCAGTGATACAGCAAACACCATTCACATCCGCTGCCACGGACACCATCATCCCATACGCCTAAAGTTTTGCTTCCACTTGATGAGCACTGAAAACACTCTAAATGGATCAGATATGTCCACTGAGTACTTTCCCTGAATAAGCTTGATTGACTTTATTTTTGCATAGCAAAGCAAAACAAATCACATCCTCCCATGTGGGCTCATTTCCCAAGTGCTGTGTGGCTGTTATGACACAGTTCCGTTAAATTACTCAGTATGCCGCGTGCAGTCTGAATGGTTTGTAAATGTTGCTTTAAAAGCAGCCATGTGATTATTTCCCTGGAAATCAAGCCGAACTAAAACATTTATTCAGTTGTTCTTCTGGTTACAGCTGAGGGTTCTGATTTGTAATCCTCTGCACTAAAGCAAAAGGAAAAATGGCCTTTGTGCATCAAAAAGATCTCATCTTGTCTGTAGACTGTATATATGTTCAGTCTTGTCTACAGCACTTGTGTTGTGATTTGGCAGTGTATAATAGAGCTACAACAATTAATCAAGTCTTAAATTAAATTCAAACTACTTTGATAATCAGTTAATCATTTTGAGTCTTCTTTTGTAAATGTCCAAATTGTATGATTTCAAATTCATAAATATGGACATTTCCTGATTTCTTTACTTCTCTCTGACAGTAGCCTAAATATCTGAATATCTTTGGGTTGTGTACAAAAGAAGATATTAGAGGATCTTATCTTGGGCTTTGAGAAACACTGATAGATATTTTCACACGTTTCTGACATTTTATGGACCAAACAACAAAGGGATTTTTTTTTAAATCATCACATTAATTGATAATGAAAATAATTGTTAGCTGCAGCCCTATAAAATATGTTAAAATTTTATTTTCTGATTTTTGGAACACAGGAAGAGGCAAGGCTATGTGATGTTCCTCCTTATTTTATTTATTTCTTTCTGTGACTGCCTTTTAATTGTTTTTTTTTGGGGGGGGGGGGGGGGGGGGGACGACTTTATATCCTTTACATGTTGGGACTTAAACAAAAAAGTAAAATAGGTAGTTTTTATGACAAAATATTTGAATGCAGCATTAAAAGTTACTGATAGAATTTATAGTTAAAGGATAATTGACTAATCTGAAAATGATAGTCAATTATAAAAAATAACCAGTATATTCTCATCAATATTTTGTATTATTATATGGCTGCGACATTACGCACACTCTGATTGGCTAACCGATAACCGGTCTGATATTTTCCCATATCAGACCGGTTTCCATGACAATCGGGCCGCAATGCGTATTTTCATTACAAACCAGGAAGCTGAAAACACAATTAGAAAAACCAAGTCAGACATGAACGTATTCCATAAATATGTAAAAAGCATCTGAAAAAAAAAAAACACAGATTGAAAGCTTACCAGCTAACGACCGGACCGTCTGTTAGCAAGTTCTTCATCGAGGTGAAGAAAGCGAAAGAGCTCAAAACCATCAGCAGCATATTCGGGTGATACTGTAAGTTTGTGTGTTTATATATATAATAGCTGTATAATAAACCAATTATTAACCTCGTTTGCTCGGTCTGTATGATATCAGACCTCGGTGTTTATCGCTGGCACTCAGTCCGTACTAACACCTCGGTCTGATATCTTCCCATACTGACCTCACACTCGGTTAATAATCCTTTAATATTTAGTTGTTTTATGTACAATACCTATTGCTGTTTTTTTTTTTGAAAAGTAATTTTATGTATTTAATAGAAGAATGCTTATTTTATTTGTTATCTGTGAGCCAGATACAACAAAATTGTGTTTAAATACTTGGCTGGTCTTTTGTTTTGAATTACAATAAAACTGTTGATAATAAAATTATAAAATTATCTATCTATGGCTGTCTGTCTGTCTGTCCATCTATCCATTAGTTGCAGCCCTACAATATAATCTAACTAAAAAACAAAACACCAAAACAAAAACCCAAATTCATTCATCTCCAGTTGTTGTTGTGCACTGTGTCACTGTGTCTAGCATTAGGTTTCTTGCCTTTTTGCTGCCCAGATGTTATTATGACATTCATTCCCATACGTTCGGGTGGGTATTGGAATGTGCAATGGCTGTAAAGTTTATGACTGCAGAACCTAAATGCATTCATCATCTGGGGAGACCTCCGTGAGAGCCAGTGTGTTGCAACAGCTTCACAACTGACCACAGTGTAACCTTCATATTAAAAACTCCAAATGCACAAATATATGCAGCTTTATTTTGCAGTTCCCCTATATTGTGCGTGTTCAGCATATTGTCATGTTGGGCAGATTGAAAATATTTTTTTCTTTTATTATTTTTTTTGCCTGCATCAGCTTGCTGTATTGCTACATAAAACTAATGAACTAATTTTGGATCCAGGAAATTTTATGACTTAAGTCAAATAAAAATCATAAGACTGGCATTTGGGGCCTATGTGGAGATGTGTGGTCTAATGAGTGTGTTCTTGTTTCCAATTATATTGGTTCCTTAAGTGCTTTTTCAAAAATGCAGTATTACATACAGTATATCTTCTGTATAATGATAGCGTGAGAACTTTGTGTTGTTGCATGGCTTTCTTGGTGGCTTCCCTCATTCATCTTCTTCATGTACAGTCACTTCATTTTTGAGAACTGCGAACTCTAGACAGACTTAACATAGTACCACACTGCTTGTATTCTTCATGTATCCATCTTTGACTGCCCAAAGAAAACTGGCTGTCAAAGTGATAATTTGATTCATAAACAATCCTTATATTTAGCTTGTCCAATTACTGATGGGCTCTGAAAATAGAGGGCTATGTATAGGGTCATAATTCCTAAATGGATAATAAAACTCCTTGAATAAAGTTTCTGCACCACAAGCACATCTGCATTGCTTCATTTAATCTCCACTGTGTTGATGTATAGAAAAAATGAAAAATTGAGTCACTGTCCATTACGTATGGACCTGATTGTACTTCTGCGCAAGTTTTTTTTTTTGCCTTTGTTGTTGATTAAATATATATCACGTGGAGATTTGGTTTTACTGTGTTTTTAAAAAGTCAGATTTTATAAATCTCAATTTTCATTTGATGTCACACACACATCTTAAAATGTGTATTAGTTCAAGGGATCACAGACTGTTACACAACGCTGTATTTACTTAATAAAATGGCCAGTGTGTTAGCGTAGGTGTAAATAATACTAAATAATTAAATTTATGTGCAGGTGCTAACGGCAAAGTTGTTATTGGTCACCAGGTGTCTTAAAAATTGTTTTTAACATCTGTTGCCAAATTGACGCCATAGGCACTGAACAGACATAAAAACAAACAAACAAACAAAAAAACAAATTAGGTCTGGAAGAAGTGAGCTGTATCTGTGCCCATTGCTTGAAATGGTAAGGAGCTACTGCTTGCCACTTCTCTCTAAAGTTCAAAATGATATCTCTTCATCTCTCTCCCGTGAGCATGGTGCATAGATCACGCAGTGCGCAAGAATCCAGATATGGACTTCTGTAACATATGACACAGTTGACATATGATACAGTATTAAATAAGCCATTTACGCCCTAAATTTTGCTTGTAGCTGTGTCATTATGTCCACCAAGGACGTAATAAAATCATTGGCATTTATTTATTTATGTCTGTCTGTCTGTTAGCAGGATTACGTCAAAACTACTGCACGGATTTTTAGGAAATCTTCACCACATATAGTTTTTAGGCCATGGAAGACTCCATTCAATTTTGGAGGTGATCCGAATCAAGTTTCACTTTATATAGGCTTTGAAGTGTTACTGTTAACAGGATTACGTCAAAATACTGCACGGATGTTGACAACATTTTCACCACAGATATATATTAGGCCATGGAAGACTCCATTAAATTTTTGGAGGTGATCCAGATCCAGATTCTGGATCTAGATTTCACTTTATATAGGCTTTGAAGGATTACGTCAAAACTACTTCACAACACACACTGTTTAAACTCCTTCCCTCTTGTTGATGTTACAGAGCTCTGTACGTCAAAATGAGACACAGGAACAGTTTCTTCCCACAGGCCATCACACTGATGAACAATTTAACCTGCCAAAAAACTCATAATTCATATACCTCATATACAGCTTAACTTCAGCCTGTTGTCTGTTTCACACCCTTTTTTTCTCTTATTGCACATTTTATTTTACTGGCACATTTCATTTGCACTTTTTAATTACTGTGATTTATTCAGTGTTTACTATATATTTATACATGCCATACAGAGAGAGTGCAGCTCAAACCAAAGTCAAATTCCTTGTATTCCTGTGGATGCTTGGCGACTAAAAGCTATTCTGATTCTGGATTCTCACCAAAGTTGCACCACAGATAGATATTAGGGCATGGAATTTTGGAAGTGATCCAGATTCTGGATCAAGACTTCACTTTATATAGGCTTTGAAGGATGACACCAGATCAAATTCTTTGTATGTGAGAACTTACTTGGCAATAAATTCAAATCTGATTCTGATTAGGGCATGGAAGACTCCACTGAACTTTGGAGGTGATCCAGAGCTGGATTGGCGGATGTCAGAAATCTCTGATTGCTCTTGTTTCTACATATGAAGTCAAAGAATTGTGAAATCCCAGTTTTATTTATCTTTAAAAGGTAGAATAATAATAAAATAAAAAACAACATGTCATGTACTGTGTGGTCATGCCTTGGTTGGGGTTCTGTTTCTTTCTCTGTGTAGTTCCTGCATTGTTATTATGGTCTTATTGGGGTAGTTGTTGGTTTGTGCTGTTTGCGTGACTTCTCTTGCTTGGTGTTTCCTGCTTGGGCTTCTCTGTCCCTATTTCTCTTGTCTGTCTCACTTGGTGCTTGGTGGTGGTGGTGGTGGTGGTGGTGGTGGGGGGGGGGGGGGGGGTACACTCTGTCTAGGCCACACCCTGTTCCGGTTCTTTCCACAGGTGTTCCTAATCTGTAGCTCACTACTTGATGTATTTAAGCTTCACTGGTTGCACTGATAATTTGCCTGATCGTTGCGCCTTGTGCCCTCGCTTCTACAAGTAGCTCTGTTCTTTGTATTGTTCAAGTCCTCCTACCACGTGTGTTTTTGACCCTCTGCCTGTTTTTCTCGACCACGCAACTCGCCTGCTGATTTTGTCCTGTTTGCTACTCTTGGACTGCCTCTTTGTGTACCGGACCCCATTGATACCTTCAGTAAACGTCTTATTGAACTAGAACTACTGTGTCCAGTCTCGCATTTGTCTCCAGCCATCCCAGCTAAAGTATCCTGTCAGAACGATCAGGCCAACGATGGAGACAGCTGACACTGACCCATTCCAGCTGGCGGTTCGCCACCATAGCCGCCAGCTGGTAGAACAGGAGGATCGCCTTACAGCTATAACTGCTGGTTTATCAGATCTCACCAAGAGGCAGGACACTTTTATGACTTCTGTGAGTGCTCAGATCGATCAATTGGTTGCCACCTTGACTCATCAGGCCTCGTCCACCCCGGTCACCGCCAATCCACCACCACCCGGACCAAGTGCTGCCCCACCTGTGCTTACAGCACCCCCTGTTTGCAACCAGCTTTCACGGCCAGAACGGTTCTCCGGAGAATCTGGAAACGCGAAGCCCTTCCTCACTCAGTGTGACCTCCATTTTGAATTAGCGTCAGCAATGTTTCCATCCAACAGGACAAAGATTGCATTCATTATTACTCACCTGATCGGCCGGGCAGCAGCGTGGGCTTCGGCAGAGTGGAGCAGGCAGTCTCCAGCTTGTGTCTCCCTCCAGGCGTTCAAGACAGCATTCCTCCAGGTGTTCCAACACACATCTCCGGGCCGGGAAGTGGCCCGTTCCCTGATGCGGCTTCATCAAGGAAACCGACGCATTGCAGACTATGCCATCGACTTCTGCATCTTGGCAGTTAAGAGCGAGCGGAACCCGGCTGCTCTCCACGATGTGTTTTTCCAAGGCCTGTCGGCACAGATCCAGGATCAACTAATTGCTGGCGGACCGGCCTCAATGTGACACATGTCCCCCGGCCCAGCGCTCGGAGGCGTTCCCTGCTCATTGCGCCGGGACCTCCTCTTCCAGCTCCGGCTCCAGTTCATCTCACTCTCCCCCGGAGGAGCCCATGCAGTTGGGACGCACCCGGCTGTCCACAAAGGAGCGGCAGCGCCGAAAAGACCAGGGCCTGTGTTTTTACTGTGGTCAAGCAGGTCATGTGGTCACAGAATGCCAAGCCGGGGTGCCCCCGTGCGGTCGCCATCGGTATGACGGGTGAGTCAGAATTCCATAACTTCAATTTCTCCCCAAAATGTTATCATGGCAAGCTTTGTTTCCGATCATTCGTCATGTTCTGTACCGGTATTTATTGATTCTGGTTCCGATGATAATTTACTGCAATCCTCTCTTGCCAGGTCTCTACACCTTAAGCTGTACTGTCTCTCATGTCCGCTGGTTATGTCTGCCGTAGATGGCCATGAACTCTGTCAAATCACTCACCGCACCCAGTCTGTTCAGTTGATCATAGCCGGTACACATTCCGAAGCCATAAGCTTCCACGTATTTGATAGACTGACTCACTCCGCCATTTTGGGGATTCCCTGGCTAAAGAAACTGTCCACAGATAGACTGGTCTGCGGGACGAATCAATTCTTGGGGTCCTGCTTGTTCAGGGCGATGTATAGTAACGTCCGCAAGGATCACCTGTTCTCCAAATCCCAATCTGATTGGAGTTCCTCCGAATTATCACGACCTAGCAGAAGTGTTTAGCAAAGCAACGGCTAAATCGCTTCCTCCACACAAAGCTTATGACTGCGCTATTGAGCTGCTTCCCGGGGCCAGCCCTCCTTGGGGGAAGTTGTTTTCTCTGACTGCACCTGAACACATCGCCATGAATGTTTACATCCGCGAGTCTTTAGAGGCTGGCTTTATTTGTCCGTCGTCCTCTCTCACCAGGGCAGGGTTCTTTTTTGTCGAAAAGAAAGACAAGTTACTCCCGCCCTGTATTGACTACAGGGAACTTAATGACATTACAGTTAAGAACCGTCATCCCCTACCACTAATCGCTACTGTGTTTGAGCTACTAGAGGGCGCCAAAATCTTCACTAAACTCAATCTCTGCAATGCGTACCATTTAGTGCAGATTAAACAAGGTGATGAATGGAAGACTGTGTTCAACACTCCCACCGGTCATTATGAGTATTTAGTGATGCCCTTTGGCTTAACTAATGCTCCTGCTGTGTTTCAAAATCTGGTCAATGATGTTTTACGGGACTTCCTGAATAAGTTTGTGTTTGTATATTTAGATGACATCCTAATCTACTCTCCCGATGTTGATGCTCATTACCGACATTTTTCGATTAGTCCTTGAAACTTTATTATGCAACCAGTTGTTTGTCAATGCCGAGAAATGCGAATTTCACAAATCGACAATATCATTTTTAGGATTCGTAATTTCCCCAGGAAAGACTCAGATGGACCCAGAAAAAGTAGCTGCAGTGCGTGAGTGGGCAATTCCAAAGGACCGAAAGGAGGTCCAAAGGTTTCTTGGCTTTGCTAATTTTTACTAAAAATTCATTCGTAATTTTAGTTCAGTGGCAGCTCCTTTACACAAGTTAACCTCATCCCTCCAAACCTTTCAGTGGTCGCCAGAGTGTGATAAAGCTTTTCAGGTGCTAAAGAAACAGTTCACAATGGCCCCCATGCTTCTCCTCCCTGACCCCGCCAGACAGTTCGTGGTTGAAGTTGACGCTTCCGATGTTGGTATCGGGGCCGTTTTGTCCCAGATCAATCCAGTAGATAAAAGGTTACATCCTTGTGCCTTTTTAATCAAGAAAATTAAGTCCGGCTGAACGCAATTACCATATCGGCTATCGCAAACTTTTGCCGGTCAAAGTGGCCTTGGAGGAGTGGCGCCACTGGTTGGAAGGGGCACAAGTACCATTTTTAGTATGGACTGATCACAAGAACCTCGAATACCTGCGCTCTCCTAAGAGACTTAATTCCAGACAAGCTTGGTGGTGGTTTTTCCAGTCGGTTTCATTTCGTGCTATCATTCAGGCCGGGATCCAAGAACAGCAAGCCAGATGCTCTCTCCTGACGGGAGGACCCGTCGGAAGAGACGTCTGACCCTGACACTATCCTACCCACATCTTGTTTCCTCTCTGCACTCACTTGGGACATTGAGACCAAGAATATGAACTGAATATGTTGAGGCTTGTCCTTCCTGCGCAATGTGCAAGTCCTCTACCCGACCACCTACTGGCAAGCTCCTCCCACTACCCGTTCCTACACAACCGTGGTCGCACATCTCAGTGGACTTCGTAACGGGCCTACCGCCTTCCAAGGGTAATACTGTAATACTGACAGTTGTGGACCGCCTATCTAAGATGACGCACTTTGTACCTCTACCAAAATTACCTACCGCTAAAAAGACCGCTGAAATACTATTGAACCACGTGTTTAGGCTACATGGTTTTCCTCAGGACATTGTTTTGGATCGGGGTCTGCAATTTGTCTCACGGTTTTGGGGCGAATTCTGCCGACTGCTGGGTGTTTCCTCCAGTCTCACCTCCGGGTACCACCCGCAGGCTAATGGACAATCCGAGAGGCTCAATCAGGAAATGGAAAAAGGTCCTCGCATTCTCGCATCACAACACCCAACATCCTTGTCTACACAATTAGTATGGGTAGAACTCGCCCACAACAGTCTGCCGTCTGCATCCACTGGCTACTCCCCATTTCATGTGTTGCATGGATTTCAGCCTACTCTGTTCTCCTCCACAGACCTGACTTCTCATGTACCCTCAGCTCTTTCACGCCCGTCGGGCCTTACTACATTCCACAGCGGCCTACAAGGCCACCGCGGACAGGAAGAGGTCACAGGAACCTGCTTACTCACCTGGACAACGTGTGTGGCTCTCCACCCGCTACCTGGCCCTTTGGGGTCTACCACGGAAGCTTGCTCCCAGGTTCATGGGTCCATTTCCCATTGCTAAAGTCATTAACCCGGTTCCTGTTCGCCTTCGGCTGCCCAGGTCCATGAGGATACACCCCACCTTTCACGTCAGCCAGGTGAAACCTGCCCGTGCCAGTCCTCTGTGCCCTCCGGCAGTTCCCCCGCTGTCTGCCCGGTTCATGGGTGGTGGGCCTGTCTTTTCTGTGCGGTGCCTCTTGGGGTCTCGGTGGCGTGGGAGGGGGGTGCAGTATCTGGTGGACTGGGACGGGTACGGGCCGGAGGAGCATTCCTGGGTCCCTGCCCGCTTCATCCTGGACCCGGACCTGATTTCAGACTTTCACGCTCGGCCTCCTGACTCCCCTGGGCCATCGGGTGCCGGCCGTTAGGTGAGGGGTACTGTCATGTACTGTGTGGTCATGCCTTGGTTGGGGTTCTGTTTCTTTCTCTGTGTAGTTCCTGCATTGTTATTATGGTCTTATTGGGGAAGTTGTTGGTTTGTGCTGTATGTGTGACTTGTCTTGCTGGGTGTTTCCTGCTTGGGCTTCTCTGTCCCTATTTCTCTTGTCTGTCTCACTTGGTGCTTGGTGGGGGGGTTACACTCTGTCTAGGCCACACCCTGTTCCGGTTCTTTCCACAGGTGTTCCTAATCTGTAGCTCACTACTTGATGTATTTAAGCTTCATTGGTTGCACTGATAATTTGCCTGATCGTTGCGCCTTGTGCCCTCGCTTCTAGCTCCGTTCTTTGTATTGTTCAAGTCCTGCTGCCACGTATGTTTTTGACCATCTGCCTGTTTTTCTCACCCACGCAACTCACCTGATGATTTTGATCTGTTTGCTACTCTTGGACTGCCTCTTTGTGTACCGGACCCCATTGATACCTCCAGTAAACGTCTTATTGAACCAGAACTACTGTGTCCAGTCTCGCATTTGTCTCCAGCCATCCCAGCTAAAGTATCCTGTCACAACAGTCTTGCACAATATGACCCATTTAAATACTAAGTGACAATCAGCCATTGTTTTCTTCTTTACTTTGGGAGTTTGGAGTAAGAACACTTTGAGGTTGGAAGTGGAAACTGTCAACTGGGAAATTTTTACATCCCACTTCATCTGTCTGCACAGCACAAGAATTTAAATTCATTTGACAATTTCAAAGTCAGTTTATGTCAAATGGAGTTTTAAAAACAACAAACAAACTTGAGAGAGACTGTGGTGGAAGGAGCAAGAATGGCAGCCTGTTTGTAGTTGGGATCATACAGTAACTACATCATTTGTAGGAGAGCATCCAACCATATGTTGCCGTGCCTTTGTCTCTAAGATAACCCGTTGAATGCATCAAGAAAATCCTGTCAGTGTGTATTGAGTCATGTGTAGGCCAACAGGAGTCAGATTTTCCAGCCTGTGTGCTGTCACAGTGGGAGATGCATTGCTGACAGTAGGGTTGAGGTCATGCTGCTGAGGGACGGGACTGTACTGAAGCTGGGACACTCATATTGGTTCAGTGGTTGTGATGCAAACTGCTGACGTGTGTTAGGACAGCACCAGATGTTGCTGATTAACTTAGTGTTACTAACACTCGGACTGGGACTACGTAAAGAAAGACCAGGGATGTACATTGTACCCCTCCTCAAACCAGCCTGTGCCTCCACATTACCCCCCCATACTTTTCTAAGTTTGCTGCCATTGTTGAAGTGATTATGAAAGAATTCTGCAGTCTTGTAGAGAATCAAGACTGGACTGAAAACATCTGATTTCATTTTGGAAAGCAAAGTGTATTTCTCAATCTTCTGGAAAACTGCCACCATCTGCATGCTTTGCATTAAGATCGCTTCAAAACAGATAGCCATCTGCGCACAAAAGTATATACATTTGAGATAAAATACACAATTTTTTGCTACACTCATTTCCAAGTCTCATTTAATAAAATAATTTTGTTTACCAAAATTACACTCCTGGGATTAGAACTCTGGACTTATGTCCAATTTATTCAGAGGAATGCCTGATATCTTTTTCTTTTCTTGGTTTATTCATTTCTTGATAATGGGTACAGTTTTAAAAGGGGTCACATTGTGCAAGATGTTTTGTATGTTTAACAGTTTGAAATAGTGGGGGTTTCGTGGTAAAAATCCTCAACATGCCACATTTCCATGTTTGTGCTTGTCAATTCTCTTGCTCTAAGGAAAGTGGAGCTCAGAAATTGCTCATTTTAGACTAATGTGACATATGTCACACCTTGAGGCACACCCACTGTACCAGTCTTTCAGAGTCCTGCTCCACCCCCTTTCAAGTGGGAATGTGGCCCAAAACAGCTTTTTTCCTTTTAAAGCAAGAGGCACAGATATAGACTATGTTTTTTTTTTGTATTTTGTTTTATTATGATACATCATTTCAGTGTCATTGGTGATTCAATTTTGATCAAAGTCATCAATTTAAATTATATCAAGCCATTAATTATGTATAATTAGGGACATGGTTGACTTAACTGATAGTTAGGTGTGAGTGTTTGTGGTCCAGGCTTTCTTTGTGGTTATTTGAACAAACAGATCATCTAAGAAGTCTGTGCTCCTGTATTTACAGTAAGGAAAATTGTAGTATTTAATTTGTATGTTAGCAAAGTTAGCACTAATTAGCAAGTGCAGCGATTTAGATAATGATAGCTACAGTGATAGTGCACGGGTTATCGAGGGTATATAGCAGTCATAGTTTTAATAGCTGCACAAAAACTACCAGTTACTACAACCACCAACAAGTCCGCAAAAATATGCATTAATCAGTCACCTGAACTCAGGCTATCTCGCTTGTTAGCCTTAGATAGCTTGGTATCTTCAAGATAGGCCATTTCATGTTTCCTTCATCCCACCCAGGTCACGTCAGTCTTACCCATGCTCCACCGCCTTTACCATTTATTTGTTGACCAGGCAAAATCAGACACTGCCAAGATGGAGGCATTATTGTGCCAGTTGTGTGGGTGACATTATGGAGGGGTTATTTATTACTTTTATAGTTTGTGTATATAGTAATCCCATTTAAACTCTTCTTAAGCACACTTAATCGTACATTTGTTACATGCTTTTAGGAAAAATACAAGTCCTTTTTTTCCCCTACTAATACTGTTTTACTTGCCCAAATAAATAAAGTGGGCAAAATGAACTCAGTGGAGTGGCCTCTCCCAAAGATATTGCCCTGTGGCTTGCTAGTAATCATTTCCCTCATGAGAATCAGAGGAGTAATTTAACACAGATGTAATGGAAGTAAATGTCAATGACATAACCACACATTGTGCCAAAATCATGTGTATGTGTGCTGTATGAAGCCATCTGACATTATATTAGCACGTTAAAGCTAGGCACACCTTCGCCATCCACGACTGGATGGTGAAGTGTAGTCTACAAATCTGAACTTTAAGATAAGTCTGCTTTTCTATTTGCAGGCCCGACCCAAAGGAGAGGGCCTGACACCTTACCAGGGAAAGAAGAGATGTTTTGGAGAGTACAAGTGCCCTAAGTGCAAGCGGAAGTGGATGAGCGGCAACTCGTGGGCCAACATGGGACAAGAATGTATCAAATGCCACATCAACGTTTATCCACACAAACAGGTACTGAGATAACTCCCATCACACCCACGTTGAGAGAGTCAATAAAGACTAAAAGGTATTACTCATGCTGTAGAAGTGCTAGATTGAGTCCAGACTCTGGTTTGTGTGGCTGTATTGTTCTGAGGCTGTTCCAGAAGGGTCCATTAAATAAAATAAATTAATAAAATCATACCAATAAGAATTTCCTGAGCTGCTGTGGTAAAAAACAAACTTTGAATAGTCTAATTACATGTCCTAGCTGATAAAAACTGGGCATTATTTACTGACTGATGTGAAAACAATAATAATAATAATAATAAAAACCACCATCATTAGTGCCTTACGGAATCTGACTTCATGGCAAATGAAGCTCACAGCTGGAGAAATTCCCTTCCTCACATCTAAGAATATGAAAAAAGTGAAATCATAATAGCCAAGATGTTGTAGTCTTTTTCTGCACAGTGATTGCACAGAGGGAATTCATGCGATTATGAGATGTCTGTTTGGTTTAACTTCTAAAATCCTTACAGTCTGTTAATCAGCTCAGAAAGGATCCTGCATTTGAAGAACAGGTGATAAGATAATGGGGATAAAAAAAAGATTAATAGAAAAACATCTTTCCACAAGGCACTTCACAATCACAACATCTCAAATGAATGAAACCCCGATGAGAGTTTTTGGGTCGACGCACCGCCATCAGCAAGCCAAAATGAGAGACTATCTTTTGGACAAATGGTGTTTCTTCTCCGGTAGAGATGCAGAACCCTGGGAGAATCAATGCTATGGTGCAATGAAGCTGGTCTGGCAGCACTTAAAACACTTTAAGATGGTCTTTGTTACCTGTCTGTATATTTATCCTTGACAATTCATGTCTTAACGTGTTCTTTTCCACATTCCTTTGAGGGTTTTGTTGAATCAATGAATACCCTGATAGCAACACTCCAGAAGCTGAGTGAGGAATCAGAGTGTCTCGGTTTGTGATTGTCTTCAATCAAAACTAAGTTCAAGGTGTTCATTGAGTTCCTGGAATCAGCCATCAAAAGTGTATCAAGGTGGCTGGACAGAGATAATTGATAACTGCATCATAGACTGTCAACAAAGTCTACAGGGTATTCTAGTACTTCCTATCTTACTGTATGGTTGTAAAACTTGGATTCTAACTAGTGACCTCACTAGATGCCTCATGCCACCCTGAAGCACCCTTGGCTACCGCTGGAATGACTTCATGTCAAATCAGTGGTTACTTAAGCAGACTCAGATGAGGCATACTTCTTGCACTGCGATGGAATGTTGACTACGACATCATCCCCCTGTACCATGTTTCTCTGTGGATTATGCAGCGTGCAGGTGCCTCAGTGATTCCAACAACTGCAAAAAAGGACAAGAGGATGCCTGCATTTCACCTGGCTGTGTCACATACAGTTATGGTTGAAGGTTTACATACATTTGTCGTGGACATGAATGTTATAGTAATTTTGGGTGTTTAATGATGTCTTTGAGCCATTGTTCTCCAAGGGTAGGTGGAATGATTGTACAGCATACATCATTAATAACTTTAAAAACAAGAATTGGGTGCACAAGTT
Organism: Thalassophryne amazonica; assembly: GCF_902500255.1. NCBI lineage: Eukaryota > Metazoa > Chordata > Actinopteri > Batrachoidiformes > Batrachoididae > Thalassophryne > Thalassophryne amazonica. The sequence goes on from NC_047115.1 coordinate 35,066,048, forward strand.
TGAATTTATTTTAGATCTTCTCTAATCCACACATTTTTACCAATTTCAAACCTAAATTCAAACCCAGTTCTTGTTTTTAAGAGTCACTGATGATGTATGATGCATAATCATTCCACCCTAGCAAAAAAACAGTTCAAAGAAATCATTAAAAGCCTAACATGACCATGACATTTGTGCCCATGATAAGTGTACGTAAACGTCTGACTACAATGACAGATAGCTACATTCACAAAATACTAATAGATCAGTTGTCTGTTGGGTTGTTGCCAACAATAACCAAGGGCGCTTCCATAGTCTGGAATGAATGCATCGCTGTGCGACACCAGTGCATATTCCAAGACTTTTACTGGACCAATTCCCTCTGATCCACTTCAGAAATGTGATTCAGATTTCTGCTTGAGGCCCCGTTGTTCCCGACAAACTCTCCAAGCTGGTAACGCTTGGATGAAGTAAAGCAGGAAAGGGACATTGATTGATTGAAAGACATTTATGCTGAAAAGTCACACCAGGAGTCGCAGCATTCCCAAACTGTGGAAAGGTAATGGGTAATTTCATCCAAATCTGGTGTCTTATGGCAAAGCTGCACACATGCAAGCCAATTCTCTGCCTTTTCAGAGTCAACCCAATAAACGTATTTTCCCTGTCAGCATTTGAAATGGACCACTAACCTTCATATTCTACAGTATCAAAGAGCTCAGCTTCTCAGTACTGCTCCCTTGTTCCTGTAGGAGTCCCATATGTGAATATGTATTTTCTAATCCTATCCACATGCATAAAACAGACAGCAAATTAATTCCTTGAAAGCCCACCAGCATTCATGCTCTTAAAATAAGCATTCCATAATTCAAATCCCAGAATTCTGGCTTGTGATTACAGCATCTTTGCCAACATACATACCAAATGGACCTCACAAAGAGAAAAAGAACTCAGACTCTGATGCCTATAACCTGATTGGGCTTCAGGATTTTGCTCAGTGACACTTCAGCAGGGCTGTCGGGGGGTTTGAACCAAGTTCCTCTCACCAGTGTAGAGACCCCTTAAAAATACATCAGATTTTCCATCTTTCCACACAGACTTAATGTCTTTGAAGCACTAATAGTAAAGTCTCAATACTTCCTGGCAGATTCATTAGTTGACGACTGAAATTCTCTTCTTGTAATGACCCATGGCAACCTGGTTCCCTTTTGAAAGAAAAAAAAGTGAATAAAATAATAATAGCAAAAAACGATATAATCCTCTTGATTGCTAAATTAACCAACTACAAAGTGCTGACACAGACTCAAAAGAAGTTGGAAGAAGACATTTCTGTATTTCATGCAGATTTTTTAATGTAGCTTTAATTGTTAATACCAAGTTGTAAAAGTGCACTGTACATTTCCTGAGTTGCTGGTGCTTTGCCATTTCTCTGCAGCCCACTGTGTAAAGTGCACGTCTGCTCTGTGATGACGATAATTTTGTGGCCAAAGCTAGGGTGGCCCAGAGAGCCCATCACACTGGAACTTGGGAAAATGCATGCAAATACAAGCACGTGCAAATTAAAAAATTATTCCGCAAATCACTATTTTGTGCATCACTATTTTTTTATCCCCTGGAAATATTTCAATTGTCATGTGGTCTTATCTGCAGCACGTTGTCTTGGTGGTTTTTGGGTTGTTTTTTTTTATTATTATTATTTGGTTGTGTTGTGATAGTTTTCTGCATGTGTAGTCATACTAATTAAGTTTTTTCTTTATTTGCATGTGTTGTGTCTATTTGCATGCATTTTCTCAAGTTGCAGTGTGAGCTCTCTGGGCCACAAAGCAGTTTTTGTTGTTGTTTTTTTAATTTGGTTGTAACTGAATTGACTATGCTGCAAATCAACTGCTGTTAAAATTCAGTGAGTGTCTCCATAGATCTGGTGAACTGTGATGCGACACATCAGTTCAAAAAGCAGTTTTGTTTTGACGAGGTGATAACCCATAGACATACTATCTGTTACCTATTTATGGTTGGTGAATGTTGGGTTGGTGATTAGGAACACGTGGCATTGTCAGGGACAAGCCATTTCCACCTAAAAATACACTACAGCAGAGAAGTGAACCTTATTTTCTGATTCCTCCGTACAGCAGTTAGGTTTTAAAACTCAAATAATGCACCCACACAAACCTTGTGGAATGAATCTTTGAAAAAAAAAAATAGCTATGAAAGAGAACATTCTGGAAGGAGAAGGTGAAGACCCTCATCATACTTAGTACGAATAAGCACGATCCAAGCTGAATCTGGCAGAATGTAAAAAAAGAAACCAGAATTCATGAAACATCTGGGAATAAAAATTGCGGAGGGCAGCCGTCCGAACACCCAGGCTGCGCTCCAACCTGCCCCAACTGATTCATGCATGTGTTGTGCACATGCGCCTTTGAACGCAGTACAAATGTACGTGGAACAGAGTAACAGTACCTGGACAGCTGCCAGACTGCAGTAAGAACAATAAGAACGCATTTACAAGCTGTAAGATTACGGTCCAGTTGTGGTTCGGCAGAATATAATCCAGCAGTACACGAGAAGCACTTGTGGTGCATTCAGGCACATTCGGCCACCATTCAACGTGGCGGAAACATGCCGAATGTCCCCCCGAATGTGATCAGAATATCACAAATGCCGTTTTCACACCATCCCATTGTTTAGAATGCAGTCAGGCGGCACTTCGACTGTTGTTCGATAGTGGTTCCACCTCGACTAGACCACGACTATTTTGAAGCTGTGCAAAACATTCGAGGCAGCCACACCACTGTGCCGATGGTTTAGACTGCTCGAAGAATGCTGTCCGACGTTTTCAAATGCACCTTGACACTCCCCAAATGTGGGCCGAATTTTCATTCGGACGGGATTCGGGCTAATTCGACCTCTAGTGTGATGGGGGTATGAGCAAGGTGTGCAGTGTGAATGGGGTTTGTGGGAGAGAGAGCGTTTTTGCATGGAAATGTACTAAATCAAAGAAATAAAGCACAACGGTTTATGTTCTAAAACTCAAATAACATGGTCACAAGTCCACACAGCCCTGCAGAAAGGATTTTCTATGAATGTAGCCTAAGCAGACTCTTCTTCATTCTTTCGCTGCCTCGCTCATTATATGTATGGTTTTGGATTTACACTTGAAATGAGCTTGCATGGGCAGCACGGTGACTTAGTGGTTAGCACTGATGCCTCACAGCAAGAAGGTTCTGCAGTTGTTTCCTGCCCTTTTTGTGTGGAGTTTGCATGTTCTCCCCGTGTCTGCGTGGGTTCCCTCCAGGTGCTCCGGCTTCCTCGTACATCCAAAGACATGCAGATTAGGTGAATTGGAATCTTTAAATTGGTCGAGTGTGCGAGTGTGAATGTGTTTGTCTGTCTGTGTGTGGACCTGTGATAGACTGGCATCCTGTCCCGCCTCACGCCCTATGACTGCTGGGATTGGCTCCAGCCCCCACGTGACCCTTAATTGAAGTAAGCAGGTATAGAGAATGGATGGATGAGCTTGCATGTCTGTTTCATCCATTTCCAAAAGACAGGTCTGCTTTTATGATAATGTCCTTTCATGTTTTTTTTTTTTAATCAGTTCTGTTTGTGTCCGCAGCGTCCGTTAGAGAAGCCTGATGGCCTGGATGTTTCTGACCAGAGTAAGGAACATCCACAGCACCTCTGCGAGAAATGTAAAGTCCTGGGCTACTACTGCCGCCGTGTGCAATAATCATCCTGATAGCATCTTTAACATCCTTCACCAAGGCTGGAGACTCCACCCGACCTGCATAGTTCTCATCCAGGTTTCCCTCATTTCCTGCCCCGTTCCCAACATGACATCCTCTCCTCCTCACATTTGTCCAAAGCCTTGAATATATAGACGGCAGTCTAACCTAATCCTCACACCTCTCTCATAATGCCCTCCTCTCCACCTCAAGATCACAGGACTTTGTAATTGTGACTTTTCATTGACAGTATTGAATTTGACACATTTTCACTCCAAGTGCTCTTTGACAAAAGTGAAAACTTTCCAAAAATCATTGACTCTAAATCTTATGTATGCCTTGTGTAGCAGTAATATGGCCTCATTATTCAAGTCCATACATATGAGCAGTTTGTTACTGCATTTATGAGTTGGCACTCGGCGTGTTATTCTTTGGTGTCGCTGACAGTATTGGTCTCATAGATTACCTCACTTTGGTGTTTGTTACCTCCACCAACCATTCAGAGGAGGGCGGAGTTTGTGTAATTGCCCCTGTTTGTCTAACTGGATGCTAAAACTCAAAAAGTAGCTGATGGATTAGAGTGAAATTGATCATTGGTATCTGCTTTTTTTAACATCATGAGATTTTCCTTTGATCTCATTCTTTAGCATTCTTGATATATGATGTCACAAAGGGGCTCAGTAGTCAGAATTCTGACTGGTCCCTCTCTCTCGGTTGATGGAGGCCATCGTTAACCTCGGCAGAGGTATGCGCTGTCTTGGAAGGCACCTTCTATTTGGCTTTGTGTTTACAGAGATCAGCCTTCCATTTCGCTGCCGAGTGAAGTGTGCGGTAATGTGATGAACGCATAACCTTGGCCGGGTTTCATAAAACAGTCTCATCTTTGAGTCTGTTAAACTTACTTACTTGACTACAGTTAGTTGCCCAACATTATCATCTAATCTCAGTTTCATATTGACGGCTAAACTTGTAGATGTAGTCTTCTGTCAGTCCATGATTTTCACGGGCATAGTGGCCTCGCGAGTGCTGTTGCCAAGAAACACCTCCAATGTGCGAGAGTTTTGTTTACTTCTGGGTTGGTTGTTGTCATGAACTATCAAGCCTTTGTTTCGTCAAGCGGCTTTATTAACACTTACGGACATATACAAACTGCAGAACGATGTACTTAGCGCTTACCCTAGCAGTTCTTCTTCTACACTTCCATCAAGCCTTTTTGTGCACACAGTGCTGCTCGGCGTACCAGCCTGGTGGCTAATGTGATAACGGTCACAAACACATCACGACAGTTGTCTGCTATAACTGGGGCCAAAAGCGGAGCTAGCTCTCCTTTTGAGGGAATACGAGCAACGTAGGCGTGCTCCTGAGTGTTCCATCAAGTGGTGGCACGTGACAGCTGCCAAAGTTTTGTCGACTAAATTAAGTTTAGCCTCCTCTGTGCCAGGCTAAAAACTTTAGTCAGGTAACATGAAACTTTAGCTGGCTAAACGCTTTGTAATGTCAAAAAATTGGTCAACTAAGTAAGTTTATTTGACTTAACAAGATTAGAGTGCTTCATGAAACCGGGCCCTGGCCTCTCATGACGCAATAATGTATTAGAGGCGTTTGATGCCATATTAGGTTCAACAGCACATCTTATTAACTGTGAATTAACTGAGGGATAATGTGCCATACATCCCTGGCTTACATTTGGCCTATTTATTTTCTTGTCTTATGTGCAATTTGAATATTAGCTGGGACATAGAGAAGTGTTTGTATGTTTGTGTATCAAAATATTGTATAACTGCTTTTTTGTGTCTTTAGAAACTACTGTAGATTCAGTTGCGTAGAGTTGCTCATTTAGATCTGTTGCAATTGCTAACAAATATGGTTTCATTTATCCTCTTTAATGTACATTTTTTGCCACACAAAGCCTTGTAAATCTAGTGTCATATAACAGATATTGCTCTGAATTCACAAACTGACAGCAGCAGCAACAGCAGTAACACTACTTGCACCATCCTCGTTGCTTCCTCACAGTGGCGCTTGCAAAAATATTCCACATTTCAAAGTCATGTGTGAAGTTGAGCTATTTGAAATGAACTTTTCACTTGTAATGCTTTAGTAGATTCTTAGCAGAAAAGAGTAAAAAACAAAGGAGGTTTTTGTCTGAACGAGTTTCAAAATGACATTCAAGTTCATGTTTTAGTGCCAATTCATGCCTGGCAGCCTGAGCGTAGTCGGGGAAACACAGTGAAGATAAATGGAAACTTGTCCAAAGAATTGTCCTCTTCAATATGACGTCAAACATTTAATTGCAGCATAAAGAAAGTCCAGAGGGAGGTGAAAGTGCAGTGATTTTCAGGACGGTTAAAAGGAGTGAATTATAGATGGGCTGTTTGGTGATGTGGTGATGAAGACTCAAGGATGTGAAAGTGATGAGAAACTACGATTACATCTGTTTTTGTGAGGCCTACTATTATAAACACAATGTCTTTAGCGGGACAGGAACACACTTTATCTTCATTATCTCGTTATGTATCGCACTACATAGGAAATCCACACTGATATGCAAAACGTACAGTTCATGTCATTTTTACTTATCAAAAGCTGCCTTTAAAGAAATATTATGAAACACATTTGTATATGTACTGTATTTGTAGCATTACAAAAGCTGGCTGAATATATATTTATCCTGTAAAATGATGTATGTGCCTTAAGAAGATTTAAATCTCATCAAGTATAAAAAAAAACAAACAAGCAAAAAACCTGAGATGAGATGGCCATTTGAAATTAGTTAAAGACGTGGTAGGTTTGGATTCAAAGTGGAATACGTGCAAGTGGGAATGATGAGCCATTCTACGTTTAATGCAGGTTCAAGGTGTGACGATGGGGAGTAACTTAACAGTTTGAACTGATACGATGCGTGTTTGCTTTATGATGATGTGCCTGCTTGGAATCCATTGGTGTTTGTAGCTGGAAGTGATTCTAAATCAACACAGTCTTAGTCAGTGCTCCCAATGGAATGGACTAACCAGTGACAATATTGACCTCACTTACACTTAAGTCTGTATATTTTTGGACACTGACGATTTTTTTTGTTGTTGTTATTTTATCCAGCAGCATTTGAATATGAGCTGTGGTAGTACAGATTGTGTGCTTTGATTTTCAGATATCTACATCCAATTCAGGTGAACGTTTTAGGAATCATAGCACTTTTTGAGTATGGGGCCCACATTTAATTTGGCAATTGCAGAGATGTTTTATACTTTTGTTGCCTTAAAAATGTCGGGACTATACACAAAAAGTGTTGTAATTCCAACTAAAGAATAAGAAAGATGAGAGGGCTGACTTCCATTGACCTGCACGGCAATTGGCTGAGCACCAGCGGACATTTTGATTTTGTGTAAGTGGCGCTGCTGTGGAAGACACAGGCATCAGAATACAGGCTGGTCATGCTGGCACTGATGCAACAATTTCAGTGTATATTTTGTATACTAAGTGACCAAATTATTATGGCTACACACGCAGATCATTCTTACTCAGGAAAAAAGTGATCAGGCTCTCAAAGAAGTTGGAACTAAATCCTCAGCAAAATCTTTTCCAAAAGGAGAGCTGACAACAACACCAGAACAGCTGATAGAGAAAAATTTGCGGAATGTCATTTTGTCACATCACAATTTAAGAGTCCACTAGATATGTAGGAACAGTTCAATATAATTATGTTGGAGTTCTAATATACTTAAATGAATTGGCCTTATAATTGTACTGAATTCCCAGAAGAGGGCAGGATTGTCTAAATGAAGGGAAGTGTCAGGAATACGTCAGCTTACATACGTATAGCTCAGTCCCAGAAATACTGTTGGCAAGACAAAATGTCCACTGTAAAGCAAGCATTCAGATTCATAAATAATATGAACCTATATGCTCTATTGTCATTATTAATAAAATTAATTATACTAATCAGACTATGACCTCAAATTTTCACTGTTTAATACAATAACATTTATTGGTGAAATGCTTTTAGTACGATATGACTAGGGGGAATAGATCTACAGGATAATGTACTGTAAAGTTATATCTTCAAAGGTCTCCTGTATTTATACAGCTACATATTGTACAGAAAGTTCAGGTATTATAATGCATGAATGTTTAATTCATATTTATTATGCATGTGTATATTTCAACTATAAATTCATATGATGAGCAATGGTCCACAGTGTTCAGTGTCCTCAGTGAAGCTGTGCTGTCAGCACACAACACCATAATGCTGCAAATCAACCAGTGATAGGTTGCACAGTGACACAAATTCAAAAAGGCTGCAAAATTACACGATAACTTATGAGTCGGCCATCTTGTCTTTTCTTCCTCTCTGGTTTCAACACTGTTAACCTTCAAATTTAAGATGACAGCTCACATATTCATTGTTTTCTTTCAACACTAAGTATGATGAGATTGCTTAGAACAGCAAACACTTTGTTCAAGTATATACAGACCTAACTGTATTATTTTTCCATTCTTGTACTTATTTTCTATGGAGCTGTCTGTGTTGATAGACACTGCAGTGGCTGATGATGGCACCTTTGAATTTTGTTAGAATCACATATTCAGGTTTTCCAGAAATTACTAGATTTCTGTGGTTGGAACATCGCACTATTTACACCAGAGCGTGCTCCATCAGCATGGTGCATTTGACGTTTGACATGTTTTGGAAAATACTTGAAAAGAACACATTTAGCATCAACCACAGTTTGGGTCACATGTACATAGATGACTCATGTAAATAGTGGTAAATCAGAATAGTGGTAGCAGAAATCGTGTAATTTCTGTAAATCTTTGGTCTCTCTAGGATGATTGAGGTCAATTCCAACTGTAAAACTAAAGCGCAGAATTGGCATTTGTTCATAAGTCAAAGACAGAATGAAAGATTGTAATTTTAGCTCATTGCTGTTGGAAACAATGTTTTTCTGTCCTTAAAATCTTCCTTGCGTTGCTCTGAGTGATGAAATTATAACCTAACTTTACACGTGAAACCGTCCTTGTCAAACCGAGAGGAGCCGATTGCAATGCCAACTTATGAATCACTTTGCAAGAAACAGTGTTAACAGGTTTTTGGCAGAATATGAATAATAAATAACTTCCTACATTGTGTAAAATACCCGTTGAGTATTTTATTCCGTCCAGAGAAACATGATGCAGAAGCCATTCTAAGTGGCAACTCTCGAGCCAATAGAAGCAGCCGATACATTTGAAAACACAAATCTTTGCTTTCAGACGTAACGTCTTTAAGTATGTATACTTGACTTTTCTAAAACCTTTTCCGTTCAAATTTGTTATTTTCTATGAATGAGATGTGTATTTTGGAACACTTAACAGATGTTAAAATTTTTAGCGCAATCTGTAAAAAATAAAAAAAAGGAAAAAAAAAAACAAAAAAAAACAAACCTTGAGTTATTTCCCTGACAACGATTTACAAATGACTGTTTTATGTATATATTTGATGGCCATCATTTTCAAAGGTAGTATCTCTTTTGAACTGTTATGCAATATTGAAGCTTTTTAGTGTGAAGAAGGGCCTATTATTCAGAAATAATTAAAGCTGGGAGTCTTTTTTTTTCTTAGACGTTTTACAATAATCTGAGGGGTTATCCTGCAGAAATATTTATAGAAAGATTTTTTTACAACACTTTATGTATAGAATATGCAACAAAGTTACACAAAAAAGGAAATATTGTTGTCTACATAGAATATTATTAGAAAAGCTGGTACATAATTAATACCCTTTCTCAGTTATAAGCCATTGTATTTTTGTCTTTTATCAGTGTTGAAAAATGCTATCCATTTCCTGTATTTGACTAACGATGAGCTGCCATTTTGCAGCCACTCAGTTGTTGCATGTATTTTTTTGTATACTGTAACTACAATATTATAAAGATATAGTGTTAACATGCAGAATCTTTTTTTTCTTAATTAGTGATGGATACTCACCACTGTAAAAGCACGTTAAACTGTGAGATATAGTTTGCTTAAAGCAGCAACAAGAAGAAACTATTGTAAAATGTTAGTGTTATTAGTAGATTAGGGAGTTTATACTTTTGTTAAGAAAACGCGTGTGACAAAAAACAGTTTTAGAGTTTAGCATGTGCATGTGTTTGGTTTTGAGTGAAATATTACTTTTGTGCAATGTAAACTTATTTAAATACAGTAGCGTGCTACATGACATTTTTAACACTATCAACAATTTTATAATTAATCGGGAAGCATTTCATTTAACGCTTGTCTTGCCTCTATGAATAATACATATTTACTGAATGTAATGTGTTAACACATGTGGTCAAGTGGAAAGTTATGTTTGTATTATTTACTGTCTGTATCACTTGAGATATCTGTAATGCAATATTGCAATATTGTAATATTTGAATTGGACAGAATGCAGGCGTGAGGTTGAACAGACGATTTTGGGAAACAAGGACAGTCGTGGGTTTTGAGAGGAGACCATCGGTCTGCTTTTCATGTCCATCAAACGGCATTCCAAAATGTGCCTTATTTGTTAGTTGGGAAAACATTTAGTGCTTGACTTGATGAATAAAAGTTATATTGGAAAAAAAATATGATTTGATTTGTGGTTTTATTTGTGCTGCAAGTTTGCTGGGAGGTTTTCAACCAGAGGCTGAGTGCCCACATTGTTTAAATACCAAATGTAGTACTTGAACTCACCTGTGCAGCCATGGTTGAATTGGTTTTAGAATGAGGCGTGGTCAGGCACATTTTTGAAGCATTGCTATTGTAAGGCAGCACAAAGTGTTTATCCTTTGTGCAACAAAAACTTGGACTAAAGTTGAGTTCAGAGTTCTTCTGGTGTAATATTTAGGGCCCCTTCACACATAACACGATTGAAGCCGTCTGGCGCATGGAGGAGGAATTACATACCACTCGTGAAAAATCTGAGCTGCCTCAAACGCCTCATACAGCTGTTGCCACAACCATTCACACACACCAGGGACCGAAAGACAGCGAGCGCCCATTCGAGTCCCCTCTCAACATCCAACACCGCTCGCTGGGCACTTAGAAAAGGTGGGGCTAGTCGTGCTCCCAGCAGGAGAGTAGAGTGCAGATGACCACATTCAAGCTGTCTGTGAAAATTGTCTAAGTGCTACGAGTGCGTTACCAAGCAACACATATGGGTGTGACTGTGCCGAACTCCCCCCGCAACATGGGGCGTGCGTGTGTTGTGCCCCCTGCTCCCCAACACATGTGGCCTGCGTGTCGCGTTTCTCCCCCCAACTCATATGGCGTGTGGCGGTGGGGGGAATCACACTTGCATGACATGCTGATAATTATGTACAGACAAGATGACATGGGGACCGGCCAGCCACATCTGAGTGCACAAAGCACGGCAAGGCGCCTTTCAGCTGATCACCGGCCAGCCACTCACTGACAGATGGAAATGACGGCTCAGTGCACACGACATGTTATATTAAAAACACAAAGAATACAGCCAGGACAATTAATTAAATACTACAATAACTACATACACAATTACATAACAAAGAACTAAATTAAATAATCACAGAACAAGGAAAAAGAGTGAAACTTTGTTCTGTGAGCTGATTGAAAACCGGGGGGGGGGGGGGGGGGGGGGTGTCTGTGTGAGCTGCTGCTGTTGAGATCTGTGGACCTGGAAGTTACAGCTGGAGAACACTGAAGGACATGACCATACAACGTGAAAATACATAAAAACATATATTGCAGGCATTGACATTAAGCTTTTTAGTGTACTTGTCCATAGGACAAGTAACCCTGGCAGTTTACTTGTCCTATAGGAAAAGCTGGTTGTCTGGACAACCCGTGAGTGAGATTCAAATTAAATATTTATCACATATACTTTGCTCTGATTTGTCACTTAATAAAAACCTGTCATACTTCTTTTGTTTGTAAGTAATTTAACTTTAATATTCCAACATAAGAATTGCAGCTGAAATAGAAAAATCATTACATTTCAACATTTTCTGGGATTGAGGCTCAGATTTAATATTTATCACATCTACTTTGCTGTGACATATCACTTCATGAAAAAGTTAATACAGTCACTCTCCTATGTGGGTGGTAAAATTTTGCAATTTTATTTCAGAAGATGTGGCAACAGAAACAGTTCATCTGTGGTAATACAGGGAGGCACTTATTGCCTTAATCAAAATTTAAAAATAAAAATAAAAAAAAGTCACTAAAAGACACAAAACAATGCATGGCCTGTGGTTTTATAGTTTTTCAAAATGTGGTGGTTTACTTTGTCTTCTATTTCTGTAACTGCAGACTGTATGAAACCAACATATTTCATGTTTTGTGAGATCAGCTTTATTTTTGTTAATATATATCCATTCCTACAATTGAGGCCTGCAGCATTTTCCAAGAAAAAAAAAGGTTGGGACAGGGCAGTTTATTGTTAATGGAAGAATTAGTTAATATTTACAGCCAGTTTTCTTGGGAAATGTCAGAGGATGAATGCATGAACATTTCCAACTCACTGAATATTTCTTAGACTTTATTTACATCAATCATTCAGAAATACAAACAGTGTGGTACCTTATGGTAAATCTGTGTCAGGTAGGCAGTTCTCAAAAACTAAATGTCCATGCTGGAAGAAGACAAGTGAGGGAAGCCACCAAGATAACTTTGGAAGAATGTTTGGCTTCTGTGGGTGTGAGTGGAGAAACTGGGAATATAACATTTTTATTTTATCTTCATTTTACATACAGTCCCTTTTTTTCATTTGTGGTTGTTTCTGTTCCATTTCTGAAATTATAGAACTGCTATAAGGAAAAGTGTTAACATTTTATTGTTTTTTTCAGACTTTTTAGTAGAACAAACACAAAAACCAAACTCTTATAAAGGAAAAAATTACACAAATATGCAGGAACAACTGAACAATGCAGACTGATTTGACTTGTGATTTTTGAAAATAAGCGGTAACTTACTTTGAAATAAATGAAACGCAGAGCTGCAGCCTAATAATTTTGAAAAATAAAAATCAGCAGCTTGTATTTTTATTCTGACTATAGACTCCATTTCCTCTTTTTTCTCCTCCTCAGTCACGTTTTGTGCTTGAACATTAAGCCATCTAAAATAAATATCTTTGGAAAATAACAGCCTGTTAAAGTTCAGAGTTCTCAGCTGCTTTATGTGATTTCTGCTTCTGAACATCACTGCAGAGATTCTACACATCAGGGTTTTTTTTAAACACACGTGTGTGATTTTTATTCTGTTCATTCATATATTCTCATTTTAAGGAATTTTGACAAATTTATTTCATCTCAAATTCAGTATAACTGTCACCGACACGCACACGGTGTGAACAGGACGTACCGTCAGAACAGTCCAGAGAGAAATAAAGTGACAAAGTGACAAAGTTTTTTATTCGGCACACAAAATATTCAAATAGAAAAAAATGAACAATTCCACAAACAAACACAGACAAAACTAGTGAGTCCGAAGGGTGTGGGCTGAAGCAAAGCTTATTAGCGCCCACCCCTGGTAGTACAAGTCCAACAATTCTAATCAGTCATATTTACATAAATACAAATTCACTACTACATGTCGACACACAGACATACACATCAATATACTATTCACTTATAATTATATTTATATAGTACCAGATCACAAGAAAGTCAAATCAAGGCACTTTACGCCAGTAAGGACTAACCTTACCAACCCCCAGAGCAAGCACTAGGCAACTGTGGTGAGGAAAAACTCCCTATAAGGAAGAAACCTCAAGCAGACCAGGCTCTTGGGGGTGACCCTCTGCTTGGGCTGTGCCATATATACCTATATACATACGTATATACTTTACAAACATAAATATATACATACATATACACAGTCACTTATATACATATACACCTACCCATATCTATATATCTACATACGCATATACATACCCACACATTCAAATATACAATAAGTCCCACTTATAAATTGAACATTCCATATAAATCAAATTATATTTGCCTCTTTATGATACTTAGACATGATGTTCTTTTTGAGTAGTTTCTTAAATCTTACTAAGGTACTACTCATTCTAACCTCTGTTGAACATTTGTTCCATTTCCTCACCCCAACCACAGACTCTGGACATGTCTCGGTAAGGCTTGGTTTTTCGCTCAAAATAAAGTTTGAATTGTAATGTAATCGACCAAATCTATGAATTTTAATAAATTTAAAGACACAAATAGAGAATGAGTTGGTTCACGGTATTGTTTATTGCAGATGATTCGTATGGCTCGTTTTTGCAAAAGGAATATTGGATTGGTATTTGATTTGTAAGTGTTTCCCCATGACTCAACACAATATGTCATATATGGTACCATCAGAGAATGATATAAAGTAGGTAACCCTTCTTGCGGCAATAGGTCTTTGGCTTTATACAAAATGGCTATAGTTTTTGACAATTTTGATTTCACATAATTTATATGTGGTTTCCAGCTAAGTTTATTATCAATTATAACACCTAAAAATGTATTCTCTGTTACTAACTCAATTTCCTTATTGTTTATAGTTAAAGTTTTACATTTGGGTGCCTGTTTATTTCCAAATATAATACATTTAGTTTTCCCAAGGTTGAGTGACAACTTATTAGCGTCAAACCAAACCTTAAATTTTTCCAGTTCTTTCTCCACTATGTCCAGAAGCTGTTCAAGATTTTCACCGCTACAGAACACAGTTGTATCATCCACAAAAAGGACACATCTCAGTGAACTCGACACCCAACTTATATCATTTATATAGATTATAAACAACAAAGGACCCAGCACTGAGCCCTGCGGCACCCCACATGTGACATCCCTGAGTTCAGAATTTGTATTATTGAATTGAACATACTGAAATCTGCCTTGTAAATAACTAGCTATCCATTCATATGCCAGACCTCTGATTCCATATTTCTGCAGTTTAATTAATAGTATTCCATGGTTAATTGTGTCAAACGCTTTCTGTAAATAAAAAAAAAAGACCTATTGTGTATTGTTTATTGTCAATTGCAGTTGCTATACTTTCCACAAAGTCCATCAAAGCATGTGATGTAGTTCGAGACCTTCTGAATCCATATTGTTCTTCACAAATGATGTTATGCTTCAGTAAATAATCATTTAATCTTTTAGCAAATATTTTTTCCAAAATTTTGGAAAATTGTGGCAGGAGTGATATAGGTCTATAATGAGAAAATGTGTGTTTGTCACCAGTTTTAAACAGAGGAATTACTTTGGCTATTTTCATTTGAGAAAGAAATTTACCAGTACTTAGTGACATATTGCAAATATAATTGAACGGTTTTACTATACAATCAATAACTTTTTTTAATAAAGCCATATCCAAATTATTAAAATCAGTCGATTTCTTACTTTTTGAACCATGAACCAGATCAAGTATTTCCCTTTCATGAGTACCACCAATGAACATTGAAACAGATTTGTTAAACGTTGAATTATTTACCCAGAAGTTATTAGTTGATGAGTCAATTTTACTGGCAAGATTTTTACCCACATTAACGAAGTATTCATTAAAGTGTTCAGCAATAGACTCGTCATTATCAATCGTGATGTAGTTGTTACTCTGAAAAAATGAAGGATAATCTCTAGTTACTCTATTCTTTTTTACTATTTCATTTAATGTGTTCCATGTGTTTTTGATGTTATTTCTATTTTTGACAAGTAACTCATATTTTTTTACTGAGTCTCATGATATTGATTAACTTATTCTTATATGTTTTATACTTACTTTCAGCTTCCTTAGTTCGCAGTTTTATGAATTGTTTATATAGTACGTTTTTCTTTTTACATGCCCTCTGAAGCCCCTTAGCTATCTATGGTTTGTTGCTATATTGATTTCTATATATTTTGTCAACAAATGGACAGTGTTTATTATACAAACTGGAAAAAGTGGAAATGAAAGCATCATATGACCTGTCAACATCATCAACAACATCATCAATATTGAAATCTCCACAGACAAATAAATGCTTATTTCTGTTGATTTTGTTGTACATTCCTAAGATAATGTCTTCAAAGGTGTCAATATTTGTCCCAGGAGCTCTGTAAATGCAACTAACAACTATGTTTTTGGAGTTTATAGATGTCATTTCTATGGTAACACATTCCATGATGTTGTCCACTGTAAATGACATGTTAATGAGTTTACAGTTATAATCTGACCTTACAAACAATGCAACGCCTCCGCCCCTTCTCGTCTGCCTATTAACCAGGAACAATTCATAACCATCAAGATATACCAGATCTTTATTATCCTCATTTAACCATGTTTCTGAAATTGCAATAACTGAAAAACGTTTTTTGTATGTTTTCAAACAATCATTAACAGTGGACAGATTACGAGAAAGACTTCTGCTGTTGAAATATATAATTGAAAAATCATCATTGATTTTATAATTTTTGAATTGTTCTTCTGTAATATTTGCACTGTCTCACAATATTCTCACTGAAAAAGGTATCAGGATCATTTTCAGATTCGAAGGGGTGGTTAGCAGAGTTATTATAATTAAATGTATCTAGACAGAGCTCCTGGGCAGAAATAAACGGATCATTATCCTTAGTCATTATGTCTCTCTTGTCTCCGGGTGTAGATGATGTGGATGAGTGGGTTGCTCCAGTCTGCATCATGGTGCTGTGATGTGTTTGAGTCCTCATACCTATTGTTCATATTTGTCCAGCTCCTCGATGTTCCTTATTGCCATAACCTTTGCTTATTCTGGTGATCCGTTCAGTTTGATGAATATTTTACAGTTTGAAGTCCATGTGTGCTGGATTTTTCCGTTTCTTTAAGAAGCGTGCTTTCCTGGCGATGTCGGCATTCCGTTTGGTGAGATGTTCATTGATGAATACGTTTGTCCCTTTCAGTTTTCTTCCTTGTTTTAACAGTGGTTCGTTTATCACCGTCATTTCTCCGGGGCAGGGGGTCGCACGCTTCAATGTTATTTAAATCCATTTCTATACCTTTAGATAGGAGGAAATCAACAACCTGTTTTTCCAGAGCTGACCTCCTGTTCACTGGGATCCCCTCCGCTCTCATCTGTTACCGCCCGTGCGTAGGACCGTGGTTTGATGTGAAGACCTGTGATGATGACGTCGTTAATTCTGGTGTACTGCTGCTCCAATTCAGCCACTCTATTTTCCAGCTGCACCAGACGCCGGTCTTTCTCGGCTATTTTTTTCGGCTTCTTTTTCGAAAATTGACCGCTCGAATGACGGTAGGAGGGCTCGCTGCCTAAAACCTTGGTTCCTGCTCCCGTGAATTTTTAATCCAGTATCGTCCCAATCACGTGATAAATAGCAAAGTTGACTCCCATCCTGTGGGATTCCCGAAAAAATGTCAGCCTCTACTACGAACGCACACTCCATACAGTGGTCTCGTGCACACATTGATATCATGTTTTCCGACTGTCCGCTGTGTGGAGAGTGGCGGGAAAAACCGAAGACACTTTCGCGCGAGGTGCGAGACGTGATGTAAATAAGAAAACAAAAAGGCAGCGGTCAGGTATTTTGATTCTGAGCGATGAAAATAAAGAATGTGAACGTTTTAAACAAAAAAAAAAAAAGCCACTTGTCTGGTCGGACAACTATTAGAGCATATTGCTTGTCCGATCACATTTTACACTTGTCCCGGACAATCGTTAATGTCGATGCCTGTATCACCTTGCAAAGGCTGGAGCGACCGAATCAGTGCAGGCTGTGCCAGGCGAAAAGGACCGTCTGATCATGTGTAGACTCAGGTGGTGATCTGAATGTCACATCACCCACGTGAACTATGGTCCACATGATGCGGTGTCTGTCCTTCGGCGCGCCCCTCGCTGGACATGTGAGGCCAGCTGCGCGCGGGGTTTCTGCTTCTTTCGCCCAACTTTGCTTTGTGTGTGAAGGGGCCATTAGATATGCCTGACACAGGTGGGTTTACAACACTCGGACACTCAGGTTGTACCCACAGGGATGTACATTAGTGCTCATCATATCTTAGCAAACTACAATAAAACTGAATTGACAACAAAAATTAAAACCAAAATAAAAGTAAATACCAGTAGTAAAAATACAAAAGTTTGCTCATTTGTACTGTACTTTTACACTGCTTTTCCTGTTTGTGCAAGTAGGGAGCACCAAGGGCCCATGGGAGGATCTACGAGTGGGGGAGAATTTGACTGCATTTGGAGAAGACCAGGTGGATAGAGATGGAGATACTGCAGGAATGAGGCCCTCATCTGCTCACGTCTGTGCTGTCTGAATAGTGCACCCAGCTCTTAAAGGGAATGACAGATGACAGACTGATTTAATTCATGTTCCACCCAAGACATCCATGATTAATTAAGGGACTAAATACAACTCCATGGCGCCTTGCACCTTATTTTGCACTTGTACACTCCTCAAATGTACTTGTGCCATGCGCTTTAGACTGTGCATCAAGACATGGGCCCTTTGTCTTTAGAACCATATCAGTTCTACTCAGCTCTCTCTATAAAGTTTTTTTTTTAAGAGGCTCATGCATGGCAATATTTTCAAAAGCATACTCAACTGTCCAAACCTTAAAAAAAAAGTCTAAATTTTTTGTACAGCTCTCTAGATTACAATAAAATAGCTTTGAAACCTGCTCTTTTGTCCAGGATGTCTGTGAAGATGCTGAATGGCAACTGATGCTTTAAACTGACTGGATTTCTCAGATTACCAAAGGAACCTCAGCTGATGTGAGTTCTGTGTGATAACTGCAGTTACAGTATTTACTGCAGAAGAACCAGTTTGCACTGGCTGTAAAGATGTCATTGTTTTGCATGTGTATTAAATGCTGGCCACAGCCTGACGGTTTCTCTCGCCAAGTTTCCATGCACAATATTGGACATGCATTCCAAATAGCTCGAACTACACCAGAGGGTGGGGACCCAAATTATATCAAGTTTGTTACAACATCTCCAGCTCAAACAGAATGAGAACTGAAAAGTCTCTATAGCAACAATGTAATCTGAGAATTCAAACAAACTGTGAAAGGTCAGTGCACATATGGTTTCATTTACAGGCAAGAACTGCTTTTTTTCCTCCCTGTGTCGCTTCATTATTTACTTTCATAAAGTATTAGCTCGATAAGCAGCACCACCCTGTCTCCGGCCCTCAGACACGTCCCGGCCTTCCCACTCGCCGTCTCCTCGACACTGCATTTCATATAAAGATCTCAGAGGGAGTGAGTTGATGACATTTTCAGGTTTCTTTATGCTTACAGCAGATTAAAATATCTACAATCAGCGTGACTAAGGCTGCAGCCCACAGGTCTATCATCTGTCTTCTACATTCATATTTCAGCTCCACTCTGTAGGTGGATGTCACATCCTGCTCTGATGGACAGGAAGTCACGGAGAGCAAGTATCTAAAAACAGCTGCTGGATCACTTCCAGGAAGTGTAAAATCCAGCAAGGAAGGCAGACCAGAAGAGGGAAGGGATGGTCTGGACTAAGACTACACCTGGTAGGCAGTAACTGCACAATAATGACATGAGCATTTCTTACAGGCTGAAGTAAAGGATTATAGAACAAAGGTAGAATCAGGATTTGCATCTATCTGATGTTGAAACACACTGACACAGGTCCTTCTGGAAAAATCTGAAATCACTGAAAATTATCACTTGAGATTTCATTTCTTAACGTTACGTAGATGCTAGTGCACATACAGACTGTGCTGAGTGTAGCCTGTCAATATGAAGTGTATAATTTGACAGATGCACATTCCTGAACTGTCCAGCAGGTGGCAGTGTTCAGCATATCTTCTTTTTGAAATGGACTATGGATGTTTGGAAACACGTTACAAAAGGTTTTAAAATGTTGCAAAATGTTTTGAGTTTGCCACTGCTAATTTGCAGTACAGAACTGATTTTTTTTAAATTGAAGATTTATTTTGAACGTAAAAGAAAAAATAAAACAATGTAAAATTAAAGTTAGTCCACAGACAAAAGGTTTTACATTTCCACCCACATGTTGTACCAATTTTTTTAAATTACACCTTTCCATTATTTTGCATATGTTGTCCTGCATTTGGCCACATAATGGCCATCATGTTTGTCCCTGTGTTTTGCTAGCTGGGTGCCAGACATGGCTCCATGATGTTGCAAAGGCAAAACAAAACTGCTTTTTCAATTGTTGTGGTACATCAATGTTAACCACTGTCTAATGAGTTTATCCTCATTATGGGTTCTAATTTGGGTGAGTTACAAGATGATAGCATTCAATGCTTTTGAGTTACTGCTTATACAATCTGGCTGGCATGGGCTAAACCACTCACTCATCTACAAATTTGATGTATAAGACCAATGCCAATTAAAAAGAAATTTAATTTTGCACTGCAAAACTGTAAAATCTTACCAAGTACACCATATTTGTTGAATTTCTAGTGAAAATGTTGAAATTACACTCAACATAAAGGCAAAATCACTTAAGTAAAATTTCATTAAAATATTGTTTTTTGGAAATACCTCAAAATCTTTTAAAAAGTCTTAGTCTTGTTTCTTAATCATTTCTGAGATGTTTATGTTGCTGTCATTTTTAAGATGTAACACTTCCTAATACTAGTAAAACAGCGGTCGTAATGAGTTTTCTCATTTGCTACAAGTATCAGGAAGTGTTGAAGCTTTAAAAATAACAGCAGTTTAAAAATCCAATGGTGAAGCAAAAACTTGTTTTGACTCAGATTAAATCAAAACAAGATGTTTCAAAGACTGTTTCATTCATCAAAAGTTGTATTTCCAAAAAACAATTATAGCTTACAAAAACTTGACTTTTTAAAGAATTTTGTCTTATGACAAGTAGATATTTTTTACAATTATTAATTTTTTTTAATTAAAATTACACACATATACTTGGAAAGATTTCACATTTTTGCAGTGTGCAAATAATTTGATCATTGTTTTATGTTTCGAGTTTATCCTACAATTGGTTGACCTTGGAAGATGGAAGAAGTCACACTGACAATTTAACTTGTGCTAAATATTTCCAGTCTTGCTGAGATATACTTTACTGGAGACAGATGCCAAAATGTTGAAGGTTTTATTGACCAAAGGCAGAGAATTTGATTACTCTCTGAGGTGGACATCATAGAAGGATATGAGACTTTCAAGGAGTGGATCAGTATTTTGTTACCTGACGTGTAGACACCAGAGCGTTGTCTGTACCGCCTTCCCACCTGCCACATGTGGAGGTGCAGAAAAAGTAAAAGAAATATAAACAGGAATTTCTCAGTCTTCTGTCTTTTATTATCATCTCTGAAATTATGAAAACACAAGTTACAAAAATATACTTTATTTTCAGTAAGAACCTGTTAATGTTGCCATGAAGAAAGTGTTGTGAATACAGGATTTATATTTATTTATTTTAAATAGTGAACAGCTGCACACAGTCATTTAACAGAAGTCCTTTTGGGCTGCATTTTTGTGTTATTTGATCTCTCCACAGTCAGTGACAACAACTTTCTTGATCACACCTCCATCATGCAGACCAAAGGATTCCATCTTGGTGACCACTTCCATACCTTCCTTCACCTGCCCAAACACCACATGTTTACCATCAAGCCCGTGAAAACAGTGACATCATCATCTCACAGTCAGCGACTACATGCCGACACAGCATTAAAGAGTGAGGATGTGATGGGCCGCCAAATCTAACAAAGCCGACGGACGGCTAGTATGATCAGTACCAGTCAGTTTTAGTCGTACAGAGGAGAACTGAGAGCCGTTGGTGTTTGGCCCTGAATTTGCCATTGAAAGGATTCCTAAAGAAAAAAGAAATCCATTTAATGTGAAGCACCTAACAAGGTCATAACCTCTTCTGACAATAAGAAGTATTTCAAAAGTTTTTCGTTTGTTTGTTTTTAAATAGCTTAAATTCTTGTTTTAAACACACAGGTTCAGTTTATTCATGAAAGTTATGTTAGTGCATGCTGAATCTTAAAAGTAGGTCAACCACGTTGGAATTGCAAAATAATCAGTGGTTTTAGTGTAAAATCACAGCATGTACTGCCATCTAGTGGACAGTCAAGAAGGTAAATTAGGCAACTGAAACCAGTAATAATAATAATAATAATAATACCCAAAATAAAATTACAAAGACAATAATTATGAATGAAGAGGTGCTACAGTATCTGTAAAATGGTTTGTTTTTCCCTCCCACAAAGTGTAATAGTAACAATGTAAAAAGAAAGCTTTAGACCTGTACCTGGACAGGTGTGTTTCAATTTGAAATTCTCATCTTTAAATTTCGTCCCATAAATGGATTTTCCACCTGTGCCATTGTGGTTGGTGAAATCTCCTCCCTGCAAGAGAGAAGACACACAGTTGGTTCCATAAATATTCGGACAATTAACCTAATTCTCCAGGTAAAACTGGAGTTGCGTCAGGAAGGGCATCCGGCGTAAAACCTGCGCCAAATACCAATGCAGATCTGACTGAATCAGCTGCGGCAACCCCAAAGAAACGAGAGCAGCCAAATGGACGACAACAACAACAACTTATTGTGGGCTCCTTACCATGTTGGAGTTGTAAAGAAAGACCAGCTTTAAGGGAATTTATGTTCAACTAAATGGAATGTGAATATAAAAAAGACATTCAGTGAAGTGGAAAAGTTAATTTAGAAAACTAACTGTAAAAGTGACAATTTCTATTATAATTATGTTAGTTTCCCCAATTACTTATGACTTCTGAAAATGGAGGGAATGTATAAAGACTAATACCTAAAAGGTTACTACAATATTTTTGTTAAACTCGTTGAATCAAAGGTGAACGTCTCCACTACAAGCACATCTTTATTGTGTTATTTCAACTCTATTGTGATGTGTACAAAGGCAAAATTACCAAAATTGTGCTACTGTTCATCTACTTATATAGCGTGACTGTACATGGTTGCTTCAGTTGCAAGGGTTCTCCTTAACAATGCACAACAGGGTCCCGCTACCTGCTAGTAACTGAGGCTGCTCTGTTCAGTGCTTGTGCCCTGTTACTACTAATAGAACCCTCTATTTTTTTTAATCCCACAGTATGTATGCAGATTACAGATCAGTGCATGAACATGAATTTACTGAGAACAAGAAGAAGAAAAAAACCTTATGAAAAAGGGGGCAATGTTTTCAATGGTGTTCTTCCATTAGTAGAATAACTTAAAAACTAAATTTGATAAGCAGATAAATAATGTTCTGGAAAATAAGTGACTATTGTGGAGGTGATCTGGAACTGAGATCCAGAACAATGCTTGGCACATAGAAACATTTAACTCAAAAAGTTGAGTGGATGTTTATCAAACATTGTGAATAGATGGATAATGTCCTAGAAAATGAAGGATTTTATTGTGAATTTGATCCCGAAACAAATTTTGGATTCAGGATCCAGAAGACGTTTTTAGCAATGTGTGGCCTTGGTGGAAGTATGCACTCTCAGTGTGCCTTCTAGTTACTTAATAAAAAAACCCTAGAAGGGCTTCAGCTCATTTAAAGTCCCCCGCCCCCCCGCGGTTACAGTTCTAGTACCATTCATTATGTTGTAAATGCCTTGTACTTGGTAAGGAGTTCACGCTTTGCATTTGCCTTTATTTATACCCGTAATTTAAAAATGCTGGGGAGACCACTGCAACATCTATGTTATATTACTGCATGTTCTGTAAATCTTG
The DNA here is from genome assembly GCF_902500255.1 of Thalassophryne amazonica. Lineage (NCBI taxonomy): Eukaryota > Metazoa > Chordata > Actinopteri > Batrachoidiformes > Batrachoididae > Thalassophryne > Thalassophryne amazonica. Next base: position 35,089,412 of record NC_047115.1, read on the forward strand.
TGTTATGCTGTTCTATCTTGGCAGAACAGCCATAACAGATGGCCACTTCAACAAGACTGGTCTGACAGAATTTGCTTCCCCCCCCTGCAAACTAAGCTAATATAAATAGGAAGATTCTCATGTTTTTCCTCATTGTTGTCACCAATGTGGGTGCTCAAGGGGTTGGTACTGTAAACCTTAAGCATGTGTAGTACTCTGAGCTGACTTGTGACTTGACTTTTTTTAAGTGGCCAGATACAAAATGTGCTGTTATTTCTATCATTTTCACCCAAAATACTTTTAAAATAAAAAAGCTCCAGCTCTGCAGTTTGTCCTTATATTATAACATATAATATTCTTTAGAAATTCACATCTCACCTGACACATGAAGCCGGGAATGATCCTGTGAAACACTGAGCCCTTATATCAAAGCCATGTTCACCAGTGCACAGTGCTCGGAAGTTCTCTGACAAATACGTTATAAATTGTACTGATACAAACCAAAACAAGCAATGACAAACACGTGTAATTCATTGTACTTTGATATTTATCAGGAAAAAAAATATTAACAAAAAACACCTGCAGTCTTTGGTACGACATCTGCGATTAACTGGGAAACAAACAAACAGATTGAAAGATTTGCTTGGTTCACTATGAAATGTTGCCAGGTGACATAAGAAAGTCAGCAGCTAGCATGCTACCTCAATGACCATTCTTCCCAGAAGCTCACCGTCCGCCTCCACGTCCAAAAACATCACCGGGTTCCGTTCGGGTCCAGAAGAAAACAACCGTTTAGCAGAGATGGCCACCGAGCAGAATTTAATGCGGTTTTTCATCTGTAACATCGCCGCGCCACTCACAGGACAAACTGCATATCCTGCAGTGGGACGTCACGTGGTATGGTATGCCAATAATGAGGCGAGCAGCGACACCATGTGGACACGTTCGGAAGTAAGATCAATTTCTATTAAACTGTTACGTTTTTTTTTTTTGCAATAAAGCTGTGATTCAGGCAAAACAAAACAAACAAACAAAAAAGTATCAGTTTCATTGAAATTGATGTCAGGAAAAGGCGAGCGGCGACACCATGCGGACACATTCGGAAGTAACTTTTTTGGTTTGCTTGTTTTGTTTTGCAATAAAGCTGTGATTCGGGCTAAACAAAATGTATTATAAAGTGTGTGACAGTCAGATGAAGCAGTGTCTTCATGATGGCCAATGTTTTTAATACATATTCTCAATTTTCGGTTTTCTTTGGATCCAGTCAAAGAACAATATTGGCAAAATAAATAAAATAAATTTGTACATTGTCTTTGGAGTGTGACACGTCCTCATTATTTGTTATTTGTACCGATTTCTTTAATTACACGGTCATTTATTATTTATTTGGGTCTCTCTTCTGATATAAGGTCTAAAGGTTTTTTTTTAAATTACTTTTCCCATGCAGGACGTGTATTACATGCTGTCTGTTGCCATCTGCATATTTCAAAAGCGCATGAACAGATCTTAGTGAAATTTGGTGGAGAAGTAGGCTTTAAGCACCCCTCAACTGTGATTAAAAAAGACAAAACAGATTGTAGAATAGTCATCAATTTAATCATCTTAATACTGAGTTACAGATTATGTTCTATGATAAAATGTTGACCCACTTTGAGCATTAATATTGCAAAATCAGTTGTTAAGGTGTTTAAATTTGACTTTGTGCCAAATTTACTGTAGACATTTCTAGAACAGTTATAAAAAAAAATAATATGTACTTGGCAGCTGGAACCAAACCCTACAACATTAGTTTTATCTTGTGGTGTTTTATGGTGTGTGCTAGTACTTTTATCAACGAGCCTATAAATCAACGTTATATTAACTAAATGGTTTATAAATTATACCGACTGACTTTTCAGCTATGCACCTTTGAAGCAAATATAACAAAAAGTGGAATATTTGGTTTGTATAGCAAATATTACCATGCAATTTTTTTTAGCGCTGTTTCAAACTCATATGTAAATAAGGCATCCTAGACGACTGCAGTGCCTCAATGCTGCCAGCTAGGATTTTGACTTCACTTTGTGGCATCATTGATGTCAGAGGTCTGATATATTTGCTAGCTATAGGGAGTGCAGTAGTCCATGCAGAAACCTGTGTTTCACTATCTCGTCTATTTCCTGAGATATTTTTAATAATGTATATTAGATGATAACCTCTTTGTTGACACTGACCTTAGATGTATGACCTTGACATCCCTTACGCTGTGAGAGGACAGTCCACTGAGTTTAATCAACAGCTTTGACTGAAATTCACATTTTGAATCACCACACAGTAGATGATTACGTTTGAATTGACCTTTGACCCTGACATTACCTGCGTTGCAAGAGGACGATACACTGAGTTACTCCACACAATTTGTTTGTAGCTACATTTATATTTTGAGCATATTGCTGTAGACAGACAGGCAACAAACAGGATCTTCATAGCAGCCTGTTTCTGCTTCACAACGAGGCTAAAAAAGACAGAGGCCACCGAGTCTGTTTCATCTGAATACATATTTATTAGATAAATATTAGGATGTCACATAATCTAACTACATACAGATTTGCAAGACTAGAAATCACAATGTTTTTTTTTTCTGACCAGTTTCGAATATGAAATGATTGTACACAGAATGTACAAAACCAAAGAGACAAATGCCACTTGCTGTGCCAATCGCTTCAGATTGTACCTTTATCGCACATTTTGCCAAATTGCATAAAAATTAGAAAATTGACAAAAAAACCCTTTTTTTTAACAAAGTGAAAATTTGGAAAATGCACTTGAGGCTCATTGTCTCCAAGTCCCAATTATGCCTCCAAAACAGATTTTTTTCCCCCCAATAATTTTGTAGCACCTTTATAAAGTACACAAGTAATAGAGAAATACACAGACGTTCAGTATTACACAAAGGAAAAGTGTCTTTTCTTGAGAACCCCGAGTGGCGGGGACATAAAGTATCTTACACAAATGAACAGGCGTGGTTAGAGAGGTCTGCACAGATGCAATCAAACACAGAATCATTCTCCCAGTTCAACATCTGACAGGAGGATGCAAGCTTTACAAATTCTAAATACACTATGCACACTCCCGCTGGAGAAAATGAATACATTTCTGTTATTGTGTCTCTATTTGTCATTTACATTATATACAGATATCGCTCTAAAGCCTTCCAGCCTGGCCTCTGCAACAACTTCTCACCACCCCCCAAGGATCATTTCACAATATTCGCTGCTTTCTCCTTTGATTCTTCGATTTCCAACAGTACACTTTGTGACAAAGCGAGGAAGGACCATTCATATTTGTTGATGTGATTTGGTGATGCGTTACAGTTACACACTGTCAGGAAATAAAACGTCCAAATACGGCAGTGCAATGTCCATAACAACCATGCAAACAAACAAACAAATAAACAAAACATCTGATCCTTTGACTGTTTTGTGTTGTGGCCAAGAGAGGCCACAACACTTCCAAATTAAGACGACATAAGTAAATGCATAAAACACTCACAAATAATAGTTTGATTCAATGGTTAGTTACATCCAAGAACATCTTACAAATTGAGAAAAGGCTTGCAAAACAGATAACATAAACAAATATAGCCTTCAGCAGGTGCAACCATTTAATTTGGTAACATTTCTGCTGCCAGTTCACACAAAGTATGTAAAAACTCAAATGCAGTGCAAAGCTCAACAACACAAAGCAAGTACTAATAACACACAAAGAGGTTGCTACCCAGAGGACCATTACGGAGGGCCGTTCAATGCATCACAAACAAAATAATTACACGTGAAAATGTATCTAGCTTAAGAAAGAAAAAAAAAAAATCAAAGTAAATAAATATTTTACTGCGACCAGGTATATGCTACAATGGGAAGCGATAAGTCCATTAGTGGATGTTCTCTGGCCGGAAACCTCTTTTTGTGTTGCTGCAGTAGTACTTTTGCTGTGTTGTGTCTATTTGCATTGTGTTGGTATTTTTGTGCATTTATCTGAATTTGCAGCTGAGACATGAAATTCAATTGTTGCATGCGCTGCAAATTCAATTGGTTTGCATTTTGTCAACATGCAAGTTTTTTTGGAGCAGCTACCTGTTGCTGAATTGATGAATGTCTTTTTTTGTATTTGTGTTGTCCATTTGCTAGTGTTCGCTTAATTTGGAAGTATTGTGGTCTCTCTTGGCCACCATACATATAAGGCAATGATTGATCAATGCCGAAGAGCAGACAAGTCATATTTGGTTCTCCGAAACATTTAGTGTATACAGTATATTTCATACTTATGTACTGTACTGGAAAAAAACTGGACAGAAATAATAACTTAAAACATAAATCATATAAAATATGATGAAAATGCACAATAATCTTCACACATTTTTGCAAAGCACAACTATCAAAAGCTCTTAAAACAATTCAGATGACTTTTCTGCACATTTTTACTTTAAATAAAGATAAACTCACTCATTCCAATAAGATTATTATTATTTTGGATGAATTTGGACCTATGAGTTTCATTAA